>NC_140157.1:1066582-1069082 GCF_964035555.1 Netta rufina
GGTCAGAGTTAGGGTTAGCGTTAGGGTTAGGGTTAGGGTTAAAGTTAGGGTTAGGGTTAGGGTTAGGTTTTGGGTTAGGGTTACGGTTACGGTTATTGTTAGGGTTAGGATAAGGGATAGGTTTAGCTTTAGTGTTAGGCTTCTGTTATGTTTAGCGTTTGAGTAGGTTTAGGGTTAGGTTAGGGTTAGGGTTAGGGTTAGGCTTAAGTTTAGTGTTAGGATTAGGTTTAGAGTTACTTTTATGGTTAGGGTTAGGATTATAGTCAGCATTATGGTTAGGGTTATTGTCAGGGTTAGAGTTAGGGTTAGGGTTAGGGTTACGGTTACGGTTAGGATTAGGGTTAGGGCTCTGTTAGGGTTCGGGTTTCGGTTAGGCTTAGGAATAGGTTTAGGGTTAGGGTTAGGGTTAGGGTTAGGGTTAGGGTTAGGGTTATTGGTTAGCGTTAGGGTTAGGGTTAGGGTTAGGGTTAGGTTTAGCGTTAGGGTTATGTTTAGGGTTAGGGTTCTGTTAGGGTTAAGTTTAGGGTTGTGGTTAGGGTTAGGTTTAGGGTTCTGTTAGGCTTAGACTTAGGGTTAGGGTTAGGGTTATGTTTAGGGTTAGGGTTAGTGTGATGTTAGGGTTAGACTTAGTGTTAGGGTTAGCGTAAGGTTTACGTTAGGATTAGGGTTAGGGTTTTGTTTAGGGTTCTGTTATGGTTAGACATAGGGTTAGGGTTATATTTAGGGTTAGTATTAGGATTAATGTTAGAGTTAGGGTTAGGGATCAGGTTAGGGTTACATTTAGGGTTAGGGTTAGAGTTAGGTTTAGGGTCAGTGTTAGGCTTCTGTTAGGTTTAGGGTTAGGATTATGGTTAGGGTTAGGGTAGGTTTAGGGTTAGGTTTAGTGTTAGGGTTGGGTTAGGGTTAGGGTAAGGGTTAGGGTTAGGGTTAGGTTTAGGGTTAGTGTTAGGGTTAGAGTTAGGGTTAGGGTTAGGGTTAGGGGTTAGGGTTAGGGTTAGGGTTAGGGTTAGGGTTAGGGTTAGGGTTAGGGTTTAGAGTTAGGGTTAGGGTTAGGGTTAGGGGTTAGGGTTAGGGTTAGGGTTAGGGTTAGGTTTAGGGTTAGTGTTAGGGTTAGAGTTAGGGTTAGGGTTAGGGTTAGGGGTTAGGGTTTCTTGTTAGGGTTAGGGTTAGGGTTTAGGGTTAGGGTTAGGGTTAGGGTTAGGGTTAGGGTTAGGATTAGGGTTAGGGGTTAGGGTTAGGGTCAGGGTCAGGGTAAGGGTTAGGGTTAGGGGTTAGGGTTAGGGTTAGGGTTAGGGTTATGGTTACAGGGTTAGGGTTAGGGTTAGGGTTAGGGCTATGGTTAGTGTTTGGGTCAGCGTCAGGGTCAGGGTTGTGGTTATGGTTTAGGGTTAGGGTTAGGGTTAGGGTTAGGGTTATGGTTATAGGGTTAGTGTTATGGTTAGGGTTAGGTTTCTTTTTTGGTTAGGGTTAGAGTTGGTTAGGTTTAGGGTTAGGGTTAGGGTTACGGTTACGTTTAGGGTTAGTGATAGGTTTGGGATTAGGTTTTGGATTAGTATTAGGGTTATGGTTAAGGTTAGGTTTCGGGTGAGGTTTTGCGTTAGGGTTAGGGTTATGGTTAGGGTTAGGTTTAGAGTTAGGGTTACGGTTATGTTTAGGGTTGGGTTATGTTCAGTATTAGGGTTAAGGTTAGGGTTAGGGCTAGGATTAGGTTTAGCGTTAGTTTTCATTTATGTTTAGGTTAGGGTTAAGGTTAGGGTTAGGGTTAGAGTTAGGTTAGGGTTAGGGTTAGGCTTAGGCTTAGGGTTAGGGTTAGGGTTAGGGTTAGGGTTAGGGTTAGGGTTAGGGTTAGGGTTAGGGTTAGGGTTAGGTTAGGGTTAGTGTTAGGTTTAGGGTTAGAATTAGGTTAGGGTTAGGGTTAGGGTTAGGGTTAGGGTTAGGGTTAGGGTTAGTGTTAAGGTTAGTGTTAACGTTAGGGTTAGTGTTAGTGTTAGGTTTAGGTTAGGTTTGGAGTTAAGGTTAGGTTTAGGTTTCTGTTAGGGTTAGACTTAGGGTTACGGTTAGGATTAGGGTTAGGGTTAGGGTAAAGATTAGGGTTCTGTTAGGGTTCAGGTTAGGGTTAGGTTTAGGGTAAGGTGTAGGGTAGTTTTAAGTTTAGAATTAGGGTTAGGGTTAGGTTTAGGGTTTTGTTAAGGGTTAGAATTAGGATTAGGGTTAACGTTAAGGTTACTGTTAGTGTTAGGTTTAGGTTAGGTTTAGAGTTAGGGTTAGGTTTAGATTTCTGTTAGGGTTAGACTTAGGGTTAGGGTTAGAGTTAGGGTTAGGGTTAGAGTTAGGTTTAGGGTCAAGGCTAGGGTTAGGGTTAGGGCTAGGTTTAGGCTTCGCTTTAGACTAGGGTTAGGGTTAGGTTTAGGGTTCTGTTAGGGTTATGTTTAGGGTTAGGGTTAGGGGTAGGGTAAGGGTTAGGGTTAGGTTTAGGGTTATTGCTAGGGTTAGGCATCGG
>NC_140157.1:1696582-1916582 GCF_964035555.1 Netta rufina
CGCCATGGTTGCCATGGCAACAGAACCCCATAATTGCCATGGCTACAAAACGCCGTGGTTACCATGGCAACACAACCCCATGGTTGCCATGGCAACCCAACCCCATGGTTGCCAAGGCAACTAAACCCCATAGTTTCCATAGCAACCCAACCCCATAGTTACCATGGCAACACAACCCCATGGTTGCCATGGAAACACTACCCCATGGTTGCCATGGCAACAGAACCCCATAGTTGCCATGGCAACAATACGCCATGGTTACCATGGCAACACAAAACCATGGTTGCCATGGCAACCCAACCCCATAGTTGCCATGGCAACTAAACGCCATGGTTACCATGGCAACCCAACCCCATGGTTACCATGGCAACCCAACCCCATAGTTACCATGGCAACACAACCCCATCGTTACCATGGCAACACAACCCCATGGTTGCCATGGCAACCCAACCCCATGGTTACCATGGCAACAGAACCCCGTAGCTGCCATCGCAACTAAACGACATGGTTACCATGGCAACACAACCCCATGGTTGCCATGGCAACCCAACCCCATGGTTACCATGGCAACACAACCCCATGTTTCCCATGGCAACACAACCCCGTGCTTGCCATGGCAACGCAACCCCATGGTTACCATGGCAACACAACCCCGTGGTTGCCATTGAAACGCAACACCATGGTTACCATGGCAACACAACCCCATGGTTCCCATGGAAACACAACCCCATGGTTACCATTGCAACACAACCCCATGGTTCCCATGGCAACACAACACCGTGGTTGCCATGGCAAGCCAACCCCATCGTTACCATGGCAACACAACCCCATGGTTGCCATGGAAACACTACCCCATGGTTGCCATGGCAACAGAACCCCATAGTTGCCATGGCAACAAAACGCCATGGTTACCATGGCAACACAACCCATGGTTACCATAGCAACCCAACCCCATAGTTACCATGGCAACACAACCCCATGGTTGCCATGGAAACACTACCCCATGGTTGCCATGGCAACAGAACCCCATAGTTGCCATGGCAACAAAACGCCATGGTTGCCATGGCAACAGAACCCCATAATTGCCATGGCTACAAAACGCCGTGGTTGCCATGGCAACACAACCCCATGGTTGCCATGGCAACACAACCCCATGGTTGCCAAGGCAACTAAACCCCATAGTTTCCATAGCAACCCAACCCCATAGTTACCATGGCAACACAACCCCATGGTTGCCATGGAAACACTACCCCATGGTTGCCATGGCAACAGAACCCCATAGTTGCCATGGCAACAATACGCCATGGTTACCATGGCAACACAACCCCATGGTTGCCATGGCAACCCAACCCCATAGTTGCCATGGCAACTAAACGCCATGGTTACCATGGCAACCCAACCCCATGGTTACCATGGACACAGAACGCCATGGTTACCATAGCAACCAAACCCCGTGGTTGCCATGGCAACCCAACCCCATGGTTACCATGGCAACACAACCCCATGGTTCCCATGGCAACACAACCCCGTGGTTGCCATGGCAACCCAACCCCATCGTTTCCATGGCAACACAACCCCATGGTTGCCATGGCAACACAACCCCGTGCTTGCCATGGCAACGCAACCCCATGGTTACCATGGCAACCAAACCCCGTGGTTGCCATGGCAACGCAACACCATGGTTACCATGGCAACACAACCCCATGGTTCCCATGGCAACACAACCCCGTGGTTGCCATGGCAACCCAACCCCATCGTTTCCATGGCAACACAACCCCATGGTTGCCATGGAAACACTACCCCATGGTTGCCATGGCAACAGAACCCCATAGTTGCAATGGCAACAAAACGCCATGGTTACCATGGCAACACAACCCCATGGTTGCCATGGCAACCCAACCCCATGGTTACCATGGCAACTAAACCCCATAGTTTCCATAGCAACCCAACCCCATAGTTACCATGGCAACACCACCCCATGGTTGCCATGGAAACACTACCCCATGGTTGCCATGGCAACAGAACTCCATAGTTGCCATGGCAACAAAACGCCATGGTTGCCATGGCAACAGAACCCCATAGTTGCCATGGCAACAAAACGCCATGGTTACCATGGCAACACAACCCCATGGTTGCCATGGCAACCCAACCCCATGGTTGCCAAGGCAACTAAACCCCATAGTTTCCATAGCAACCCAACCCCATAGTTACCATGGCAACACCACCCCATGGTTGCCATGGAAACACTACCCCATGGTTGCCATGGCAACAGAACCCCATAGTTGCCATGGCAACTAAACGCCATGGTTACCATGGCAACACAACCCCATGGTTGCCATGGCAACCCAACCCCATGGTTACCATGGCAACACAACCCCATGGTTCCCATGGCAACACAACACCGTGGTTGCCATGGCAAGCCAACCCCATCGTTACCATGGCAACACAACCCCATGGTTGCCATGGAAACACTACCCCATGGTTGCCATGGCAACAGAACCCCATAGTTGCCATGGCAACAAAACGCCATGGTTACCATGGCAACACAACCCATGGTTACCATAGCAACCCAACCCCATAGTTACCATGGCAACACAACCCCATGGTTGCCATGGAAACACTACCCCATGGTTGCCATGGCAACAGAACCCCATTGTTGCCATGGCAACAAAACGCCATGGTTGCCATGGCAACAGAACCCCATAATTGCCATGGCTACAAAACGCCGTGGTTGCCATGGCAACACAACCCCATGGTTGCCATGGCAACACAACCCCATGGTTGCCAAGGCAACTAAACCCCATAGTTTCCATAGCAACCCAACCCCATAGTTACCATGGCAACACAACCCCATGGTTGCCATGGAAACACTACCCCATGGTTGCCATGGCAACAGAACCCCATAGTTGCCATGGCAACAATACGCCATGGTTACCATGGCAA
The DNA here is from genome assembly GCF_964035555.1 of Netta rufina. Classification (NCBI taxonomy): domain Eukaryota; kingdom Metazoa; phylum Chordata; class Aves; order Anseriformes; family Anatidae; genus Netta; species Netta rufina. The sequence continues at coordinate 1,699,526 of NC_140157.1, forward strand.
CACAACCCCATGGTTGCCATGGCAACCCAACCCCATAGTTGCCATGGCAACTAAACGCCATGGTTACCATGGCAACCCAACCCCATGGTTACCATGGACACAGAACCCCATGGTTACCATAGCAACCAAACCCCGTGGTTGCCATGGCAACCCAACCCCATGGTTACCATGGCAACACAACCCCATGGTAACCACAACAACAACACCGCATGGTTACCACGGCAACCCAACTGCATGGTTACCACGGCATCTCAACCCCACGGTTGCCATGGCAACTAAACCCCATAGTTTCCATAGCAACACAACCCCATAGTTACCATGGCAACACAACCACATCGTTACCATGGCAACACAACCCCATGGTTGCCATGGCAACAGAACCCCGTAGCTGCCATGGCAACTAAACGCCATGGTTACCATGGCAACACAACCCCATGGTTGCCATGGCAACCCAACCCCATGGTTACCGTGGCAACACAACCCCATGTTTCCCATGGCAACACAACCCCGTGCTTGCCATGGCACCCCAACCCCATCGTTTCCATGGCAACACAACCCCATGGTTGCCATGGAAACACTACCCCATGGTTGCCATGGCAACAGAACCCCATAGTTGCCATGGTAACAAAACGCCATGGTTACCATGGCAACACAACCCCATGGTTGCCATGGCAACCCAACCCCATGGTTACCACGGCAACTAAACCCCATAGTTTCCATAGCAACCCAACCCCATAGTTACCATGGCAACACCACCCCATGGTTGCCATGGAAACACTACCCCATGGTTGCCATGGTAACAGAACCCCATAGTTGCCATGGCAACAAAACGCCATGGTTACCATGGCAACACAACCCCATGGTTGCCATGGCAACCCAACCCCATGGTTACCATGGCAACACAACCCCATGGTTACCATCGCAACCCAACCCCATAGTTACCATAGCAACCCAACCCCATAGTTTCCATAGCAACCCAACCCCATAGTTACCATGGCAACACCACCCCATGGTTGCCATGGAAACACTACCCCATGGTTGCCATGGCAACAGAACCCCATGGTTGCCATGGCAACAAAACGCCATGGTTACCATGGCAACACAACCCTGTGGTTGCCATGGCAACCCAATCCCATGGTTACCATGGCAACACAAACGCATGGTTACCACAACAACACAACCGCATGGTTACCACGGCAACCCAACTGAATGGTTACCATGGCATCTCAACACCATGGTTGCCATGGCAACTAAACCCCATAGTTTCCATAGCAACCCAACCCCATAGTTACCATGGCAACACAACCCCATGGTTGCCATGGAAACACTACCCCATGGTTGCCATGGCAACAGAACCCCATAGTTGCCATGGCAACAATACGCCATGGTTACCATGGCAACACAACCCCATGGTTACCATGGCAACACAACCCCATGGTTACCATGGCAACACAACCCCATGGTTGCCATGGAAACCCAACCCCATGGTTACCATGGCAACAGAACCCCGTAGCTGCCATGGCAACTAAACGCCATGGTTACCATGGCAACCCAACCCCATGGTTCCCATGGCAACCCAACCCCATGGTTACCATGGCAACACAACCCCATGGTTCCCATGGCAACACAACCCCGTGGTTGCCATGGCAACCCAACCCCATGGTTACCATGGCAACCAAACCCCGTGGTTGCCATGGCAACCCAACCCCATCGTTACCATGGCAACACAACCCCATGGCTGCCATGGCAAACCAACCCCATGGTTACCATGGCAACACAACCCCATGGTTGCCATGGCAACACAACCCCATGGTTGCCATGGCAACCCAACCCCATAGTTGCCATGGCAACACAACCCCATGGTTACCATGGCAACACAACCCCATGGTTACCATGGCAAGCCAACCCCATAGTTGGCATGGCAACACAGCCCCATGGTTACCATGGCAACACAACCCCATGGTTGCCATGGCAACCCAACCCCATGGTTACCATGGCAACAGAACCCCATAGTTACCTTGGCAGCACAACCCCATCGTTACCATGGCAACACAACCCCATGGTTGCCATGGCAACGCAACCCCATGGTTACCATGGCAACAGAACCCCATAGTTGCCATGGCAACAAAACGCCATGGTTACCATGGCAACACAACCCCATGGTTGCCATGGCAACCCAACCCCATGGTTGCCATGGCAAGCCAACCCCATAGTTGCCATGGCAACACAACCCCATGGTTACCATGGCAACACAACCCCATGGTTGCCATGGCAACCCCACCCCATGGTTGCCATGGCAAGCCAACCCCATAGTTACCATGGCAGCACAACCCCATCGTTACCATGGCAACGCAACCACATGGTTGCCATGGCAACCCAACCCCATGGTTACCATGGCAACAGAACCCCATAATTGCCATGGCAACAAAACGCCATGGTTACCATGGCAACACAACCCCATAGTTGCCATGGCAACCCAACCCCATGGTTACCATGGCAACAGAACCCCATAGTTGCCATGGCAACACAACCCCATCGTTACCATGGCAACACAACGCCATGGTTGCCATGGCAACCCAACCCCATAGTTACCATGGCAACACAACCCCATGGTTCCCATGGCAACACAACACCGTGGTTGCCATGGCAAGCCAACCCCATCGTTACCATGGCAACACAACCCCATGGTTGCCATGGAAACACTACCCCATGGTTGCCATGGCAACAGAACCCCATAGTTGCCATGGCAACAAAACGCCATGGTTACCATGGCAACACAACCCATGGTTACCATAGCAACCCAACCCCATAGTTATCATGGCAACACAACCCCATGGTTGCCATGGAAACACTACCCCATGGTTGCCATGGCAACAGAACCCCATAGTTGCCATGGCAACAAAACGCCATGGTTACCATGGCAACACAACCCCATAATTGCCATGGCTACAAAACGCCATGGTTACCATGGCAACACAACACCATGGTTGCCATGGCAACCCAACCCCATGGTTGCCAAGGCAACTAAACCCCATAGTTTCCATAGCAACCCAACCCCATAGTTACCATGGCAACACAACCCCATGGTTGCCATGGAAACACTACCCCATGGTTGCCATGGCAACAGAACCCCATAGTTGCCATGGCAACAATACGCCATGGTTACCATGGCAACACAACACCATGGTTGCCATGGCAACCCAACCCCATAGTTGCCATGGCAACTAAACGCCATGGTTACCATGGCAACCCAACCCCATGGTTACCATGGCAACCCAACCCCATAGTTACCATGGCAACACAACCCCATAGTTACCATGGCAACACAACCCCATGGTTGCCATGGCAACACAACCCCATGGTTACCATGGCAACAGAACCCCGTAGCTGCCATGGCAACTAAACGACATGGTTACCATGGCAACACAACCCCATGGTTGCCATGGCAACCCAACCCCATGGTTACCATGGCAACACAACCCCATGTTTCCCATGGCAACGCAACCCCATGGTTACCATGGCAACCAAACCTCGTGGTTGCCATTGAAACGCAACACCATGGTTACCATGGCAACACAACCCCATGGTTCCCATGGAAACACAACCCCATGGTTACCATTGCAACACAACCCCATGGTTCCCATGGCAACACAACACCGTGGTTGCCATGGCAAGCCAACCCCATCGTTACCATGGCAACACAACCCCATGGTTGCCATGGAAACACTACCCCATGGTTGCCATGGCAACAGAACCCCATAGTTGCCATGGCTACAAAACGCCATGGTTACCATGGCAACACAACCCATGGTTACCATAGCAACCCAACCCCATAGTTACCATGGCAACACAAACCCATGGTTGCCATGGAAACACTACCCCATGGTTGCCATGGCAACAGAACCCCATAGTTGCCATGGCAACAAAACGCCATGGTTGCCATGGCAACAGAACCCCATAATTGCCATGGCTACAAAACGCCGTGGTTGCCATGGCAACACAACCCCATGGTTGCCATGGAAACACAACCCCATGGTTGCCAAGGCAACTAAACCCCATAGTTTCCATAGCAACCCAACCCCATAGTTACCATGGCAACACAACCCCATGGTTGCCATGGAAACACTACCCCATGGTTGCCATGGCAACAGAACCCCATAGTTGCCATGGCAACAAAACGCCATGGTTACCATGGCAACACAACCCCATAATTGCCATGGCTACAAAACGCCATGGTTACCATGGCAACACAACACCATGGTTGCCATGGCAACCCAACCCCATGGTTGCCAAGGCAACTAAACCCCATAGTTTCCATAGCAACCCAACCCCATAGTTACCATGGCAACACAACCCCATGGTTGCCATGGAAACACTACCCCATGGTTGCCATGGCAACAGAACCCCATAGTTGCCATGGCAACAATACGCCATGGTTACCATGGCAACACAACACCATGGTTGCCATGGCAACCCAACCCCATAGTTGCCATGGCAACTAAACGCCATGGTTACCATGGCAACCCAACCCCATGGTTACCATGGCAACCCAACCCCATAGTTACCATGGCAACACAACCCCATAGTTACCATGGCAACACAACCCCATGGTTGCCATGGCAACACAACCCCATGGTTACCATGGCAACAGAACCCCGTAGCTGCCATGGCAACTAAACGACATGGTTACCATGGCAACACAACCCCATGGTTGCCATGGCAACCCAACCCCATGGTTACCATGGCAACACAACCCCATGTTTCCCATGGCAACGCAACCCCATGGTTACCATGGCAACCAAACCTCGTGGTTGCCATTGAAACGCAACACCATGGTTACCATGGCAACACAACCCCATGGTTCCCATGGAAACACAACCCCATGGTTACCATTGCAACACAACCCCATGGTTCCCATGGCAACACAACACCGTGGTTGCCATGGCAAGCCAACCCCATCGTTACCATGGCAACACAACCCCATGGTTGCCATGGAAACACTACCCCATGGTTGCCATGGCAACAGAACCCCATAGTTGCCATGGCAACAAAACGCCATGGTTACCATGGCAACACAACCCATGGTTACCATAGCAACCCAACCCCATAGTTACCATGGCAACACAAACCCATGGTTGCCATGGAAACACTACCCCATGGTTGCCATGGCAACAGAACCCCATAGTTGCCATGGCAACAAAACGCCATGGTTGCCATGGCAACAGAACCCCATAATTGCCATGGCTACAAAACGCCGTGGTTGCCATGGCAACACAACCCCATGGTTGCCATGGAAACACAACCCCATGGTTGCCAAGGCAACTAAACCCCATAGTTTCCATAGCAACCCAACCCCATAGTTACCATGGCAACACAACCCCATGGTTGCCATGGAAACACTACCCCATGGTTGCCATGGCAACAGAACCCCATAGTTGCCATGGCAACAATACGCCATGGTTACCATGGCAACACAACCCCATGGTTGCCAGGGCAACCCAACCCCATAGTTGCCATGGCAACTAAACGCCATGGTTACCATGGCAACCCAACCCCATGGTTACCATGGACACAGAACGCCAAGGTTACCATAGCAACCAAACCCCGTGGTTACCATGGCAACCCAACCCCATGGTTACCATGGCAACACAACCCCATGGTTCCCATGGCAACACAACCCCGTGGTTGCCATGGCAACCCAACCCCATCGTTTCCATAGCAACACAACCCCATGGTTACCATGGCAAACAAACCCCGTGGTTGCCATGGCAACGCAACTCCATGGTTACCATGGCAACACAACCCCATGGTTCCCATGGCAACACAACCCCGTGGTTGCAATGGCAACCCAACCCCATCGTTTGCATGGCAACACAACCCCATGGTTTCCATGGAAACACTACCCCATGGTTGCCATGGCAACAGAACCCCATAGTTGCCATGGCAACAAAACGCCATGGTTACCATGGCAACACAACCCCATGGTTGCCATGGCAACCCAACCCCATGGTTACCATGGCAACACAACCGCATGTTTACCATCGCAACCTAACACAATAGTTACCATAGCAACCCAACCCCATAGTTACCATGGCAGCACAACCCCATCGTTACCATGGCAACACAACCCCATGGTTTCCATGGCAACCCAACCCCATGGTTACCATGGCAACACAACCCCATGGTTACCATGGAAACACAACCGCATGGTTACCATCGCATCCCAACCCCATAGTTACCATGGAAACACAACCCCATAGTTACCATGGCAGCACAACCCCATCGTTACCATGGCAACACAACCCCATGGTTGCCATGGCAAGCCAACCCCATGGTTACCATGGCAGCACAACCCCATGGTTGCCATGGCAACACAACCCCATGGTTGCCATGGCAACCCAACCCCATAGTTACCATGGCAACACAACCCCATCGTTACCATGGCAGCACAACCCCATAGTTACCATAGCAACCCAACCCCATCGTTACCATGGCAACACAACCCCATGGTTGCCATGGCAAGCCAACCCCATGGTTACCATAGCAGCACAACCCCATGGTTGCCATGGCAACACAACCCCATGGTTGCCATGGCAACCCAACCCCATAGTTACCATGGCAACACAACCCCATCGTTACCATGGCAGCACAACCCCATAGTTACCATAGCAACCCAACCCCATGGTTACCATGGCAACCCAACCCCATGGTTGCCATGGCAACCCAACCCCATGGTTACCATGGCAACAGAACCCCGTAGCTGCCATGGCAACTAAACGCCATGGTTACCATGGCAACACAACACCATGGTTGCCATGGCAACCCAACCCTATGGTTACCATGGCAACACAACCCCATGTTTCCCATGGCAACACAACCCCGTGCTTGCCATGGCAACGCAACCCCATGGTTACCATGGCAAACAAACCCCGTGGTTGCCATGGCAACGGAACTCCATGGTTACCATGGCAACACAACCCCATGGTTCCCATGGCAACACAACCCCGTGGTTGCAATGGCAACCCAACCCCATCGTTTGCATGGCAACACAACCCCATGGTTTCCATGGAAACACTACCCCATGGTTGCCATGGCAACAGAACCCCATAGTTGCCATGGCAACAAAACGCCATGGTTACCATGGCAACACAACCCCATGGTTGCCATGGCAACCCAACCCCATGGTTACCATGGCAACACAACCGCATGGTTACCATCGCAACCTAACCCCATAGTTACCATAGCAACCCAACCCCATCGTTACCATGGCAACACAACCCCATGGTTGCCATGGCAAGCCAACCCCATGGTTACCATAGCAGCACAACCCCATGGTTGCCATGGCAACACAACCCCATGGTTGCCATGGCAACCCAACCCCATAGTTACCATGGCAACACAACCCCATCGTTACCATGGCAGCACAACCCCATAGTTACCATAGCAACCCAACCCCATGGTTACCATGGCAACCCAACCCCATGGTTACCATGGCAACACAACCGCATGGTTACCATCGCAACCCAAACCCATAGTTACCATGGCAACACAACCCCATAGTTACCATGGCAGCACAACCCCATCGTTACCATGGCAACACAACCCCATGGTTGCCATGGCAACACAACCCCATGGTTGCCATGGCAACCCAAACCCATGGTTACCATGGCAACCCAACCCCATGGTTACCATGGCAACACAACCGCATGGTTACCATCGCAACCCAACCCCATAGTAACCATAGCAACCCAACCCCATAGTTACCATGGCAGCACAACCCCATCGTTACCATGGCAACACAACCCCATAGTTACCATGGCAGCACAACCCCATCGTTACCATGGCAACACAACCCCATGGTTGCCATGGCAACCCAACCCCATGGTTACCATGGCAACACAACCGCATGGTTACCATCGCAACCCAACCCCATAGTTACCATAGCAACCCAACCCCATAGTTACCATGGCAACCCAACCCCATGTTTACCATGGCAACACAACCCCATGGTTGCCATGGCAACCCAACCCCATGGTTGCCATGGCAACACAACCCCATGGTTACCATGGCAACACAACACCATGGTTGCCATGGCAACCCAACCCCATGGTTACCATGGCAACAGAACCCCATAGTTACCATGGCAGCACAACCCCATCGTTACCATGGCAACACAACCCCATGGTTGCCATGGCAACCCAACCCCATGGTTACCATGGCAACACAACCCCATGGTTGCCATGGCAACACAACCCCATGGTTGCCATGGCAACCCAACCCCATGGTTGCCATGGCAAGTCAACCCCATAGTTGCCATGGCAACACAACCCCATGGTTACCGTGGCAACACAACCCCATGGTTGCCATGGCAAGCCAACCCCATAGTTGCCATGGCAACACAACCCCATGGTTACCATGGCAACACAACCCCATGTTTGTCATGGCAACACAACCCCATGGTTACCATGGCAACAGAACCCCATAGTTACCATGGCAGCACAACCCCATCGTTACCATGGCAACACAACCCCATGGTTGCCATGGCAACCCAACCCCATGGTTACCATGGCAACAGAACCCCCTAGTTGCCATGGCAACAAAACGCCATGGTTACCATGGCAACACAACCCCATGGTTGCCATGGCAACCCAACCCCATGGTTACCATGGCAACAGAACCCCATGGTTACCATGGAAACACAACCGCATGGTTACCATGGCAACCCAACCGCATGGTTACCATGGCAACACAACCCCATAGTTACCATGGCAGCACAACCCCATCGTTACCATGGCAACACAACCCCATGGTTGCCATGGCAACCCAACCCCATGGTTGCCATGGCAACCCAACCCCATTGTTACCAAGGCAACTAAACACCATAGTTTCCATTGCAACCCAAGCCCATAGTTACCATGGTAACACAACCCCATGGTTGCCATGGAAACACTACCCCATGGTTGCCATGGCAACTAAACGCCATGGTTACCATGGCGACCCAACCCCATGGTTACCATGGAAACAGAACCCCATGGTTACCATAGCAACCAAACCCCGTGGTTACCATGGCAACACAACCCCATTGTTACCATGGCAACACAACCCCATGGTTGCCATGGCAACACAACCACATGGTTACCATGGCAACAGAACCCCGTAGCTGCCATGGCAACTAAACGCCATGGTTACCATGGCAACACAACACCATGGTTGCCATGGAAACCCAACCCTATGGTTACCATGGCAACACAACCCCATGTTTCCCATGGCAACACAACCCCGTGCTTGCCATGGCAACGCAACCCCATGGTTACCATGGCAAACAAACCCCGTGGTTGCCATGGCAACGCAACTCCATGGTTACCATGGCAACACAACCCCATGGTTCCCATGGCAACACAACCCCGTGGTTGCAATGGCAACCCAACCCCATCGTTTGCATGGGAACACAACCCCATGGTTTCCATGGAAACACTACCCCATGGTTGCCATGGCAACAGAACCCCATAGTTGCCATGGCAACAAAACGCCATGGTTACCATGGCAACACAACCCCATGGTTGCCATGGCAACCCAACCCCATGGTTACCATGGCAACACAACCGCATGGTTACCATCTCAACCTAACCCCATAGTTACCATAGCAACCCAACCCCATAGTTACCATGGCAGCACAACCCCATCGTTACCATGGCAACACAACCCCATGGTTTCCATGGCAACCCAACCCCATGGTTACCATGGCAACACAACCCCATGGTTACCATGGCAACACAACCGCATGGTTACCATCGCATCCCAACCCCATAGTTACCATGGAAACACAACCCCATAGTTGCCATGGCAGCACAACCCCATCGCTACCATGGCAACACAACCCCATGGTTGCCATGGAAAGCCAACCCCATGGTTACCATGGCAGCACAACCCCATGGTTGCCATGGCAACACAACCCCATGGTTGCCATGGCAACCCAACCCCATAGTTACCATGGCAACACAACCCCATCGTTACCATGGCAGCACAACCCCATAGTTACCATAGCAACCCAACCCCATCGTTACCATGGCAACACAACCCCATGGTTGCCATGGCAAGCCAACCCCATGGTTACCATAGCAGCACAACCCCATGGTTGCCATGGCAACACAACCCCATGGTTGCCATGGCAACCCAACCCCATAGTTACCATGGCAACACAACCCCATCGTTACCATGGCAGCACAACCCCATAGTTACCATAGCAACCCAACCCCATGGTTACCATGGAAACCCAACCCCATGGTTACCATGGCAACACAACCGCATGGTTACCATCGCAACCCAAACCCATAGTTACCATGGCAACACAACCCCATAGTTACCATGGCAGCACAACCCCATCGTTACCATGGCAACACAACCCCATGGTTGCCATGGCAACACAACCCCATGGTTGCCATGGCAACCCAAACCCATGGTTACCATGGCAACCCAACCCCATGGTTACCATGGCAACACAACCGCATGGTTACCATCGCAACCCAACCCCATAGTAACCATAGCAACCCAACCCCATAGTTACCATGGCAGCACAACCCCATCGTTACCATGGCAACACAACCCCATAGTTACCATGGCAGCACAACCCCATCGTTACCATGGCAACACAACCCCATGGTTGCCATGGCAACCCAACCCCATGGTTACCATGGCAACACAACCGCATGGTTACCATCGCAACCCAACCCCATAGTTACCATAGCAACCCAACCCCATAGTTACCATGGCAACCCAACCCCATGTTTACCATGGCAACACAACCCCATGGTTGCCATGGCAACCCAACCCCATGGTTGCCATGGCAACACAACCCCATGGTTACCATGGCAACACAACACCATGGTTGCCATGGCAACCCAACCCCATGGTTACCATGGCAACAGAACCCCATAGTTACCATGGCAGCACAACCCCATCGTTACCATGGCAACCCAACCCCATGGTTGCCATGGCAACCCAACCCCATGGTTACCATGGCAACACAACCCCATGGTTGCCATGGCAACACAACCCCATGGTTGCCATGGCAACCCAACCCCATGGTTTCCATGGCAAGCCAACCCCATAGTTGCCATGGCAACACAACCCCATGGTTACCGTGGCAACACAACCCCATGGTTGCCATGGCAAGCCAACCCCATAGTTGCCATGGCAACACAACCCCATGGTTACCATGGCAACACAACCCCATGTTTGTCATGGCAACACAACCCCATGGTTACCATGGCAACAGAACCCCATAGTTACCATGGCAGCACAACCCCATCGTTACCATGGCAACACAACCCCATGGTTGCCATGGCAACCCAACCCCATGGTTACCATGGCAACAGAACCCCCTAGTTGCCATGGCAACAAAACGCCATGGTTACCATGGCAACACAACCCCATGGTTGCCATGGCAACCCAACCCCATGGTTACCATGGCAACAGAACCCCATGGTTACCATGGCAACACAACCGCATGGTTACCATGGCAACCCAACCCCATGGTTACCATGGCAACACAACCCCATAGTTACCATGGCAGCACAACCCCATCGTTACCATGGCAACACAACCCCATGGTTACCATGGCAACACAACCCCATGGTTGTCATGGCAACCCAACCCCATGGTTACCATGGCAACAGAACCCCATAGTTACCATGGCAGCACAACCCCATCGTTACCATGGCAACACAACCCCATGGTTGCCATGGCAACCCAACCCCATGGTTACCATGGCAACACAACCGCATGGTTACCATCGCAACCCAACCCCATAGTTACCATAGCAACCCAACCCCATAGTTACCATGGCAACCCAACCCCATGTTTACCATGGCAACACAACCCCATGGTTGCCATGGCAACCCAACCCCATGGTTGCCATGGCAACACAACCCCATGGTTACCATGGCAACACAACACCATGGTTGCCATGGCAACCCAACCCCATGGTTACCATGGCAACAGAACCCCATAGTTACCATGGCAGCACAACCCCATCGTTACCATGGCAACCCAACCCCATGGTTGCCATGGCAACCCAACCCCATGGTTACCATGGCAACACAACCCCATGGTTGCCATGGCAACACAACCCCATGGTTGCCATGGCAACCCAACCCCATGGTTTCCATGGCAAGCCAACCCCATAGTTGCCATGGCAACACAACCCCATGGTTACCGTGGCAACACAACCCCATGGTTGCCATGGCAAGCCAACCCCATAGTTGCCATGGCAACACAACCCCATGGTTACCATGGCAACACAACCCCATGTTTGTCATGGCAACACAACCCCATGGTTACCATGGCAACAGAACCCCATAGTTACCATGGCAGCACAACCCCATCGTTACCATGGCAACACAACCCCATGGTTGCCATGGCAACCCAACCCCATGGTTACCATGGCAACAGAACCCCCTAGTTGCCATGGCAACAAAACGCCATGGTTACCATGGCAACACAACCCCATGGTTGCCATGGCAACCCAACCCCATGGTTACCATGGCAACAGAACCCCATGGTTACCATGGCAACACAACCGCATGGTTACCATGGCAACCCAACCCCATGGTTACCATGGCAACACAACCCCATAGTTACCATGGCAGCACAACCCCATCGTTACCATGGCAACACAACCCCATGGTTGCCATGGCAACCCAACACCATGGTTACCATGGCAACAGAACCCCATGGTTACCATGGCAACACAACCCCATGGTTACCATGGCAACACAACCCCATGGTTGCCATGGCAAGCCAACCCCATAGTTGCCATGGCAACACAACCCCATGGTTACCATGGCAACACAACCCCATGGTTGTCATGGCAACCCAACCCCATGGTTACCATGGCAACAGAACCCCATAGTTACCATGGCAGCACAACCCCATCGTTACCATGGCAACACAACCCCATGGTTGCCATGGCAAGCCAACCCCATGGTTACCATGGCAGCACAACCCCATGGTTGCCATGGCAACACAACCCCATAGTTGCCATGGCAACCCAACCCCATAGTTGCCATGGCAACACAACCCCATCGTTACCATGGCAGCACAACCCCATAGTTACCATAGCAACCCAACCCCATGGTTACCATGGCAACCCAACCCCATGGTTACCATGGCAACACAACCGCATGGTTACCATCGCAACCCAAACCCATAGTTACCATGGCAACACAACCCCATAGTTACCATGGCAGCACAACCCCATCGTTACCATGGCAACACAACCCCATGGTTTCCATGGCAACAGAACCCCATAATTGCCATGGCTACAAAACGCCGTGGTTACCATGGCAAGACAACCCCATGGTTGCCATGGCAACCCAACCCCATGGTTGCCAAGGCATCTAAACCCCATAGTTCCCATAGCAACCCAACCCCATAGTTACCATGGCAACACAACCCCATGGTTGCCATGGAAACACTACCCCATGGTTGCCATGGCAACAGAACCCCATAGTTGCCATGGCAACAATACGCCATGGTTACCATGGCAACACAACCCCATGGTTGCCATGGCAACCCAATCCGATAGTTGCCATGGCAACAAAACGCCATGGTTACCATGGCAACACAACCCCATGGTTGCCATGGCAAGCCAACCCCATCGTTACCATGGCAACACAACCCCATGGTTGCCATGGAAACACTACCCCATGGTTGCCATGGCAACAGAACCCCATAGTTGCCATGGCAACAAAACGCCATGGTTACCATGGCAACACAACCCATGGTTACCATAGCAACCCAACCCCATAGTTACCATGGCAACACAACCCCATGGTTGCCATGGAAACACTACCCCATTGTTGCCATGGCAACAGAACCCCATAGTTGCCATGGCAACAAAACGCCATGGTTGCCATGGCAACAGAACCCCATAATTGCCATGGCTACAAAACGCCGTGGTTGCCATGGCAACACAACCCCATGGTTGCCATTGCAACCCAACCCCATGGTTGCCAAGGCAACTAAACCCCACAGTTTCCATAGCAACCCAACCCCATAGTTACCATGGCAACACAACCCCATGGTTGCCATGGAAACACTACCCCATGGTTGCCATGGCAACAGAACCCCATAGTTGCCATGGGAACAATACGCCATGGTTACCATGGCAACACAACCCCATGGTTGCCATGGCAACCCAACCCCATATTTGCCATGGCAACTAAACGCCATGGTTACCATGGCAACCCAACCCCATGGTTACCATGGACACAGAACCCCACGGTTACCATAGCAACCAAACCCCGTGGTTGCCATGCAACCCAACCCCATGGTTACCATGGCAACACAACCCCATGGTTACCACAACAACAACACCGCATGGTTACCACAGCAACCCAACTGCATGGTTACCATGGCAACCAAACCTCGTGGTTGCCATTGAAACGCAACACCATGGTTAACATGGCAACACAACCCCATGGTTCCCATGGAAACACAACCCCATGGTTACCATTGCAACACAACCCCATGGTTCCCATGGCAACACAACACCGTGGTTGCCACGGCATCTCAACCCCACGGTTGCCATGGCAACTAAACCCCATAGTTTCCATTGCAACACAACCCCATAGTTACCATGGCAACACAACCCCATCGTTACCATGGCAACACAACCCCATGGTTGCCATGGCAACCCAACCCCATGGTTACCATGGCAACAGAACCCCGTAGCTGCCATGGCAACTAAACGCCATGGTTACCATGGCAACACAACCCCATGGTTGCCATGGCAACCCAACCTCATGGTTACCATGGCAACACAACCCCATGTTTCCCATGGCAACACAACCCCATGGTTACCGTGGCAACACAACCCCATGGTTGCCATGGCAAGCCAACCCCATAGTTGCCATGGCAACACAACCCCATGGTTACCATGGCAACACAACCCCATGTTTGTCATGGCAACACAACCCCATGGTTACCATGGCAACAGAACCCCATAGTTACCATGGCAGCACAACCCCATCGTTACCATGGCAACACAACCCCATGGTTGCCATGGCAACCCAACCCCATGGTTACCATGGCAACACAACCGCATGGTTACCATCGCAACCCAAACCCATAGTTACCATGGAAACACAACCCCATAGTTACCATGGCAGCACAACCCCATCGTTACCATGGCAACACAACCCCATGGTTGCCATGGCAACACAACCCCATGGTTGCCATGGGAACCCAAA
The DNA here is from genome assembly GCF_964035555.1 of Netta rufina. Taxonomy (NCBI): domain Eukaryota; kingdom Metazoa; phylum Chordata; class Aves; order Anseriformes; family Anatidae; genus Netta; species Netta rufina. The sequence goes on from NC_140157.1 coordinate 1,714,777, forward strand.
CCCATGGTTACCATGGCAACCCAACCCCATGGTTACCATGGCAACACAACCGCATGGTTACCATCGCAACCCAACCCCATAGTAACCATAGCAACCCAACCCCATAGTTACCATGGCAGCACAACCCCATCGTTACCATGGCAACACAACCCCATAGTTACCATGGCAGCACAACCCCATCGTTACCATGGCAACACAACCCCATGGTTGCCATGGCAACCCAACCCCATGGTTACCATGGCAACACAACCGCATGGTTACCATCGCAACCCAACCCCATAGTTACCATAGCAACCCAACCCCATAGTTACCATGGCAACCCAACCCCATGTTTACCATGGCAACACAACCCCATGGTTGCCATGGCAACCCAACCCCATGGTTGCCATGGCAACACAACCCCATGGTTACCATGGCAACACAACACCATGGTTGCCATGGCAACCCAACCCCATGGTTACCATGGCAACAGAACCCCATAGTTACCATGGCAGCACAACCCCATCGTTACCATGGCAACACAACCCCATGGTTGCCATGGCAACCCAACCCCATGGTTACCATGGCAACACAACCCCATGGTTGCCATGGCAACCCAACCCCATGGTTGCCATGGCAAGCCAACCCCATAGTTGCCATGGCAACACAACCCCATGGTTACCGTGGCAACACAACCCCATGGTTGCCATGGCAAGCCAACCCCATAGTTGCCATGGCAACACAACCCCATGGTTACCATGGCAACACAACCCCATGTTTGTCATGGCAACACAACCCCATGGTTACCATGGCAACAGAACCCCATAGTTACCATGGCAGCACAACCCCATCGTTACCATGGCAACACAACCCCATGGTTGCCATGGCAACCCAACCCCATGGTTACCATGGCAACAGAACCCCCTAGTTGCCATGGCAACAAAACGCCATGGTTACCATGGCAACACAACCCCATGGTTGCCATGGCAACCCAACCCCATGGTTACCATGGCAACAGAACCCCATGGTTACCATGGCAACACAACCGCATGGTTACCATGGCAACCCAACCCCATGGTTACCATGGCAACACAACCCCATAGTTACCATGGCAGCACAACCCCATCGTTACCATGGCAACACAACCCCATGGTTGCCATGGCAACCCAACACCATGGTTACCATGGCAACAGAACCCCATGGTTACCATGGCAACACAACCCCATGGTTACCATGGCAACACAACCCCATGGTTGCCATGGCAAGCCAACCCCATAGTTGCCATGGCAACACAACCCCATGGTTACCATGGCAACACAACCCCATGGTTGTCATGGCAACCCAACCCCATGGTTACCATGGCAACAGAACCCCATAGTTACCATGGCAGCACAACCCCATCGTTACCATGGCAACACAACCCCATGGTTGCCATGGCAAGCCAACCCCATGGTTACCATGGCAGCACAACCCCATGGTTGCCATGGCAACACAACCCCATAGTTGCCATGGCAACCTAACCCCATAGTTACCATGGCAACACAACCCCATCGTTACCATGGCAGCACAACCCCATAGTTACCATAGCAACCCAACCCCATGGTTACCATGGCAACCCAACCCCATGGTTACCATGGCAACACAACCGCATGGTTACCATCGCAACCCAAACCCATAGTTACCATGGCAACACAACCACATAGTTACCATGGCAGCACAACCCCATCGTTACCATGGCAACACAACCCCGTTGTTGCCATGGCAACACAACCCCATGGTTGCCATGGCAACCCAACCCCATGGTTACCATGGCAACCCAACCCCATGGTTACCATGGCAACACAACCGCATGGTTACCATCGCAACCCAACCCCATAGTAACCATAGCAACCCAACCCCATAGTTACCATGGCAGCACAAACCCATCGTTACCATGGCAACACAACCCCATGGTTGCCATGGCAACCCAACCCCATGGTTACCATGGCAACACAACCGCATGGTTACCATCGCAACCCAACCCCATAGTTACCATAGTAACCCAACCCCATAGTTACCATGGCAACACAACCCCATCTTTACCATGGCAACACAACCCCATGGTTGCCATGGCAACCCAACCCCATGGTTTCCATGGCAACAGAACCCCATGGTTACCATGGCAACAGAACACCATAGTTGCCATGGCAACCCAACCCCATGGTTACCATGGCAACACAACCCCATGGTTACCATGGCAACCCAACCCCATGGTTTCCATGGCAACACAACCCCATGGTTACCATGGCAACACAACCCCATGGTTGCCATGGCAACCCAACCCCATGGTTACCATGGCAACAGAACCCCATAGTTACCATGGCAGCACAACCCCATCGTTACCATGGCAACACAACCCCATGGTTGCCATGGCAACCCAACCCCATGGTTACCATGGCAACACAACCCCATGGTTGCCATGGCAACACAACCCCATGGTTGCCATGGCAACCCAACCCCATGGTTACCATGGCAACAGAACCTCATGGTTACTATGGCAACACAACCCCATGGTTACCATGGCAACACAACCCCATGGTTGCCATGGCAAGCCAACCCCATAGTTGCCATGGCAACACAACCCCATGGTTACCATGGCAACACAACCCCATAGTTGCCATGGCAACCCAACCCCATGGTTACCATGGCAACAGAACCCCATAGTTACCATGGCAGCACAACCCCATCGTTACCATGGCAACACAACCCCACGGTTGCCATGGCAACCCAACCCCATGGTTACCATGGCAACAGAACCCCCTAGTTGCCATGGCAACAAAACACCATGGTTACCATGGCAACACAACCCCATGGTTGCCATGGCAAACCAACCCCATGGTTGCCATGGCAAGCCAACCCCATAGTTGCCATGGCAACCCAACCCCATGGTTACCATGGCAACACAACCCCATGGCTGCCATGGCAACCCAACCCCATGGTTGCCATGGCAAGCCAACCCCATAGTTACCATGGCAGCACAACCCCATCGTTACCATGGCAACACAAACCCATGGTTGCCATGGCAACCTAACCCCATGGTTACCATGGCAACAGAACCCCATAGTTGCCATGGCAACAAAACGCCATGGTTACCATGGCAACACAACCCCATGGCTGCCATGGCAACCCAACCCCATGGTTGCCATGGCAACCCAACCCCATGGTTGCCATGGCAACACAACCCCATGGTTACCATGGCAACACAACACCATGGTTGCCATGGCAACCCAACCCCATGGTTACCATGGCAACAGAACCCCATAGTTACCATGGCAGCACAACCCCATCGTTACCATGGCAACCCAACCCCATGGTTGCCATGGCAACCCAACCCCATGGTTACCATGGCAACACAACCCCATGGTTGCCATGGCAACACAACCCCATGGTTGCCATGGCAACCCAACCCCATGGTTTCCATGGCAAGCCAACCCCATAGTTGCCATGGCAACACAACCCCATGGTTACCGTGGCAACACAACCCCATGGTTGCCATGGCAAGCCAACCCCATAGTTGCCATGGCAACACAACCCCATGGTTACCATGGCAACACAACCCCATGTTTGTCATGGCAACACAACCCCATGGTTACCATGGCAACAGAACCCCATAGTTACCATGGCAGCACAACCCCATCGTTACCATGGCAACACAACCCCATGGTTGCCATGGCAACCCAACCCCATGGTTACCATGGCAACAGAACCCCCTAGTTGCCATGGCAACAAAACGCCATGGTTACCATGGCAACACAACCCCATGGTTGCCATGGCAACCCAACCCCATGGTTACCATGGCAACAGAACCCCAAGGTTACCATGGCAACACAACCGCATGGTTACCATGGCAACCCAACCCCATGGTTACCATGGCAACACAACCCCATAGTTACCATGGCAGCACAACCCCATCGTTACCATGGCAACACAACCCCATGGTTGCCATGGCAACCCAACACCATGGTTACCATGGCAACAGAACCCCATGGTTACCATGGCAACACAACCCCATGGTTACCATGGCAACACAACCCCATGGTTGCCATGGCAAGCCAACCCCATAGTTGCCATGGCAACACAACCCCATGGTTACCATGGCAACACAACCCCATGGTTGTCATGGCAACCCAACCCCATGGTTACCATGGCAACAGAACCCCATAGTTACCATGGCAGCACAACCCCATCGTTACCATGGCAACACAACCCCATGGTTGCCATGGCAAGCCAACCCCATGGTTACCATGGCAGCACAACCCCATGGTTGCCATGGCAACACAACCCCATAGTTGCCATGGCAACCCAACCCCATAGTTGCCATGGCAACACAACCCCATCGTTACCATGGCAGCACAACCCCATAGTTACCATAGCAACCCAACCCCATGGTTACCATGGCAACCCAACCCCATGGTTACCATGGCAACACAACCGCATGGTTACCATCGCAACCCAAACCCATAGTTACCATGGCAACACAACCCCATAGTTACCATGGCAGCACAACCCCATCGTTACCATGGCAACACAACCCCATGGTTTCCATGGCAACAGAACCCCATAATTGCCATGGCTACAAAACGCCGTGGTTACCATGGCAAGACAACCCCATGGTTGCCATGGCAACCCAACCCCATGGTTGCCAAGGCATCTAAACCCCATAGTTCCCATAGCAACCCAACCCCATAGTTACCATGGCAACACAACCCCATGGTTGCCATGGAAACACTACCCCATGGTTGCCATGGCAACAGAACCCCATAGTTGCCATGGCAACAATACGCCATGGTTACCATGGCAACACAACCCCATGGTTGCCATGGCAACCCAATCCGATAGTTGCCATGGCAACAAAACGCCATGGTTACCATGGCAACACAACCCCATGGTTGCCATGGCAAGCCAACCCCATCGTTACCATGGCAACACAACCCCATGGTTGCCATGGAAACACTACCCCATGGTTGCCATGGCAACAGAACCCCATAGTTGCCATGGCAACAAAACGCCATGGTTACCATGGCAACACAACCCATGGTTACCATAGCAACCCAACCCCATAGTTACCATGGCAACACAACCCCATGGTTGCCATGGAAACACTACCCCATTGTTGCCATGGCAACAGAACCCCATAGTTGCCATGGCAACAAAACGCCATGGTTGCCATGGCAACAGAACCCCATAATTGCCATGGCTACAAAACGCCGTGGTTGCCATGGCAACACAACCCCATGGTTGCCATTGCAACCCAACCCCATGGTTGCCAAGGCAACTAAACCCCACAGTTTCCATAGCAACCCAACCCCATAGTTACCATGGCAACACAACCCCATGGTTGCCATGGAAACACTACCCCATGGTTGCCATGGCAACAGAACCCCATAGTTGCCATGGGAACAATACGCCATGGTTACCATGGCAACACAACCCCATGGTTGCCATGGCAACCCAACCCCATATTTGCCATGGCAACTAAACGCCATGGTTACCATGGCAACCCAACCCCATGGTTACCATGGACACAGAACCCCACGGTTACCATAGCAACCAAACCCCGTGGTTGCCATGCAACCCAACCCCATGGTTACCATGGCAACACAACCCCATGGTTACCACAACAACAACACCGCATGGTTACCACAGCAACCCAACTGCATGGTTACCATGGCAACCAAACCTCGTGGTTGCCATTGAAACGCAACACCATGGTTAACATGGCAACACAACCCCATGGTTCCCATGGAAACACAACCCCATGGTTACCATTGCAACACAACCCCATGGTTCCCATGGCAACACAACACCGTGGTTGCCACGGCATCTCAACCCCACGGTTGCCATGGCAACTAAACCCCATAGTTTCCATTGCAACACAACCCCATAGTTACCATGGCAACACAACCCCATCGTTACCATGGCAACACAACCCCATGGTTGCCATGGCAACCCAACCCCATGGTTACCATGGCAACAGAACCCCGTAGCTGCCATGGCAACTAAACGCCATGGTTACCATGGCAACACAACCCCATGGTTGCCATGGCAACCCAACCTCATGGTTACCATGGCAACACAACCCCATGTTTCCCATGGCAACACAACCCCATGGTTACCGTGGCAACACAACCCCATGGTTGCCATGGCAAGCCAACCCCATAGTTGCCATGGCAACACAACCCCATGGTTACCATGGCAACACAACCCCATGTTTGTCATGGCAACACAACCCCATGGTTACCATGGCAACAGAACCCCATAGTTACCATGGCAGCACAACCCCATCGTTACCATGGCAACACAACCCCATGGTTGCCATGGCAACCCAACCCCATGGTTACCATGGCAACACAACCGCATGGTTACCATCGCAACCCAAACCCATAGTTACCATGGAAACACAACCCCATAGTTACCATGGCAGCACAACCCCATCGTTACCATGGCAACACAACCCCATGGTTGCCATGGCAACACAACCCCATGGTTGCCATGGGAACCCAAACCCATGGTTACCATGGCAACCCAACCCCATGGTTACCATGGCAACACAACCGCATGGTTACCATCGCAACCCAACCCCATAGTAACCATAGCAACCCAACCCCATAGTTACCATGGCAGCACAACCCCATCGTTACCATGGCAACACAACCCCATAGTTACCATGGCAGCACAACCCCATCGTTACCATGGCAACACAACCCCATGGTTGCCATGGCAACCCAACCCCATGGTTACCATGGCAACACAACCGCATGGTTACCATCGCAACCCAACCCCATAGTTACCATAGCAACCCAACCCCATAGTTACCATGGCAACCCAACCCCATGTTTACCATGGCAACACAACCCCATGGTTGCCATGGCAACCCAACCCCATGGTTGCCATGGCAACACAACCCCATGGTTACCATGGCAACACAACACCATGGTTGCCATGGCAACCCAACCCCATGGTTACCATGGCAACAGAACCCCATAGTTACCATGGCAGCACAACCCCATCGTTACCATGGCAACACAACCCCATGGTTGCCATGGCAACCCAACCCCATGGTTACCATGGCAACACAACCCCATGGTTGCCATGGCAACCCAACCCCATGGTTGCCATGGCAAGCCAACCCCATAGTTGCCATGGCAACACAACCCCATGGTTACCGTGGCAACACAACCCCATGGTTGCCATGGCAAGCCAACCCCATAGTTGCCATGGCAACACAACCCCATGGTTACCATGGCAACACAACCCCATGTTTGTCATGGCAACACAACCCCATGGTTACCATGGCAACAGAACCCCATAGTTACCATGGCAGCACAACCCCATCGTTACCATGGCAACACAACCCCATGGTTGCCATGGCAACCCAACCCCATGGTTACCATGGCAACAGAACCCCCTAGTTGCCATGGCAACAAAACGCCATGGTTACCATGGCAACACAACCCCATGGTTGCCATGGCAACCCAACCCCATGGTTACCATGGCAACAGAACCCCATGGTTACCATGGCAACACAACCGCATGGTTACCATGGCAACCCAACCCCATGGTTACCATGGCAACACAACCCCATAGTTACCATGGCAGCACAACCCCATCGTTACCATGGCAACACAACCCCATGGTTGCCATGGCAACCCAACACCATGGTTACCATGGCAACAGAACCCCATGGTTACCATGGCAACACAACCCCATGGTTACCATGGCAACACAACCCCATGGTTGCCATGGCAAGCCAACCCCATAGTTGCCATGGCAACACAACCCCATGGTTACCATGGCAACACAACCCCATGGTTGTCATGGCAACCCAACCCCATGGTTACCATGGCAACAGAACCCCATAGTTACCATGGCAGCACAACCCCATCGTTACCATGGCAACACAACCCCATGGTTGCCATGGCAAGCCAACCCCATGGTTACCATGGCAGCACAACCCCATGGTTGCCATGGCAACACAACCCCATAGTTGCCATGGCAACCTAACCCCATAGTTACCATGGCAACACAACCCCATCGTTACCATGGCAGCACAACCCCATAGTTACCATAGCAACCCAACCCCATGGTTACCATGGCAACCCAACCCCATGGTTACCATGGCAACACAACCGCATGGTTACCATCGCAACCCAAACCCATAGTTACCATGGCAACACAACCACATAGTTACCATGGCAGCACAACCCCATCGTTACCATGGCAACACAACCCCGTTGTTGCCATGGCAACACAACCCCATGGTTGCCATGGCAACCCAACCCCATGGTTACCATGGCAACCCAACCCCATGGTTACCATGGCAACACAACCGCATGGTTACCATCGCAACCCAACCCCATAGTAACCATAGCAACCCAACCCCATAGTTACCATGGCAGCACAAACCCATCGTTACCATGGCAACACAACCCCATGGTTGCCATGGCAACCCAACCCCATGGTTACCATGGCAACACAACCGCATGGTTACCATCGCAACCCAACCCCATAGTTACCATAGTAACCCAACCCCATAGTTACCATGGCAACACAACCCCATCTTTACCATGGCAACACAACCCCATGGTTGCCATGGCAACCCAACCCCATGGTTTCCATGGCAACAGAACCCCATGGTTACCATGGCAACAGAACACCATAGTTGCCATGGCAACCCAACCCCATGGTTACCATGGCAACACAACCCCATGGTTACCATGGCAACCCAACCCCATGGTTTCCATGGCAACACAACCCCATGGTTACCATGGCAACACAACCCCATGGTTGCCATGGCAACCCAACCCCATGGTTACCATGGCAACAGAACCCCATAGTTACCATGGCAGCACAACCCCATCGTTACCATGGCAACACAACCCCATGGTTGCCATGGCAACCCAACCCCATGGTTACCATGGCAACACAACCCCATGGTTGCCATGGCAACACAACCCCATGGTTGCCATGGCAACCCAACCCCATGGTTACCATGGCAACAGAACCTCATGGTTACTATGGCAACACAACCCCATGGTTACCATGGCAACACAACCCCATGGTTGCCATGGCAAGCCAACCCCATAGTTGCCATGGCAACACAACCCCATGGTTACCATGGCAACACAACCCCATAGTTGCCATGGCAACCCAACCCCATGGTTACCATGGCAACAGAACCCCATAGTTACCATGGCAGCACAACCCCATCGTTACCATGGCAACACAACCCCACGGTTGCCATGGCAACCCAACCCCATGGTTACCATGGCAACAGAACCCCCTAGTTGCCATGGCAACAAAACACCATGGTTACCATGGCAACACAACCCCATGGTTGCCATGGCAAACCAACCCCATGGTTGCCATGGCAAGCCAACCCCATAGTTGCCATGGCAACCCAACCCCATGGTTACCATGGCAACACAACCCCATGGCTGCCATGGCAACCCAACCCCATGGTTGCCATGGCAAGCCAACCCCATAGTTACCATGGCAGCACAACCCCATCGTTACCATGGCAACACAAACCCATGGTTGCCATGGCAACCTAACCCCATGGTTACCATGGCAACAGAACCCCATAGTTGCCATGGCAACAAAACGCCATGGTTACCATGGCAACACAACCCCATAGTTGCCATGGCAACCCAACCCCATGGTTACCATGGCAACAGAACCCCATAGTTGCCATGGCAACACAACCCCATGGTTACCATGGCAACACAACCCCATGGTTGCCATGGCAACCCAACGCCATGGTTACCATGGCAACAGAACCCCATAGTTGCCATGGCAACACAACCCCATGGTTACCATGGCAATACAACCCCATGGTTCCCATGGCAACACAACACCGTGGTTGCCATGGCAAGCCAACCCCATCGTTACCATGGCAATACAACCCCATGGTTGCCATGGAAACACTACCCCATGGTTGCCATGGCAACAGAACCCCATAGTTGCCATGGCAGCAAAACGCCATGGTTACCATGGCAACACAACCCATGGTTACCATAGCAACCCAACCCCATAGTTATCATGGCAACACAACCCCATGGTTGCCATGGAAACACTACCCCATGGTTGCCATGGCAACAGAACCCCATAGTTGCCATGGGAACAAAACGCCATGGTTTCCATGGCAACAGAACCCCATAATTGCCATGGCTACAAAACGCCGTGGTTACCATGGCAAGACAACCCCATGGTTGCCATGGCAACCCAACCCCATGGTTGCCAAGGTATCTAAACCCCATAGTTCCCATAGCAACCCAACCCCATAGTTACCATGGCAACACAACCCCATGGTTGCCATGGAAACACTACCCCATGGTTGCCATGGCAACAGAACCCCATAGTTGCCATGGCAACAATACGCCATGGTTACCATGGCAACACAACCCCATGGTTGCCATGGCAACCCAATCCGATAGTTGCCATGGCAACTAAACGCCATGGTTACCATGGCAACCCAACCCCATGGTTACCATGGACACAGAACCCCATGGTTACCATAGCAACCAAACCCCGTGGTTGCCATGGCAACCCAACCCCATGGTTACCATGGCAACACAACCCCATGGTTACCACAAAAACAACACCGCATGGTTACCACGGCAACCCAACTGCATGGTTACCACGGCATCTCAACCCCATGGTTGCCTTGGCAACTAAACCCCATAGTTTCCATAGCAACACAACCCCATAGTTACCATGGCAACACAACCCCATCGTTACCATGGCAACACAACCCCATGGTTGCCATGGCAACCCAACCCCATGGTTACCATGGCAACAGAACCCCGTAGCTGCCATGGCAACTAAACGCCATGGTTACCATGGCAACACAACCCCATGGTTGCCATGACAACCCAACCTCATGGTTACCATGGCAACACAACCCCATGTTTCCCATGGCAACACAACCCCGTGCTTGCCATGGCAACGCAACCCCATGGTTACCATGGTAACCAAACCCCGTGGTTGCCATGGCAACGCAACACCATGGTTCCCATGGCAACACAACCCCGTGGTTGCCATGGCAACCCAACCCCATCGTTTCCATGGCAACACAACCCCATGGTTGCCATGGAAACACTACCCCATGGTTGCCATGGCAACAGAACCCCATAGTTGCCATGGCAACAAAACGCCATGGTTACCATGGCAACACAACCCCATGGTTGCCATGGCAAGCCAACCCCATCGTTACCATGGCAACACAACCCCATGGTTGCCATGGAAACACTACCCCATGGTTGCCATGGCAACAGAACCCCATAGTTGCCATGGCAACAAAACGCCATGGTTACCATGGCAACACAACCCATGGTTACCATAGCAACCCAACCCCATAGTTACCATGGCAACACAAACCCATGGTTGCCATGGCAACCTAACCCCATGGTTACCATGGCAACAGAACCCCATAGTTGCCATGGCAACAAAACGCCATGGTTACCATGGCAACACAACCCCATAGTTGCCATGGCAACCCAACCCCATGGTTACCATGGCAACAGAACCCCATAGTTGCCATGGCAACACAACCCCATGGTTACCATGGCAACACAACCCCATGGTTGCCATGGCAACCCAACGCCATGGTTACCATGGCAACAGAACCCCATAGTTGCCATGGCAACACAACCCCATGGTTACCATGGCAATACAACCCCATGGTTCCCATGGCAACACAACACCGTGGTTGCCATGGCAAGCCAACCCCATCGTTACCATGGCAATACAACCCCATGGTTGCCATGGAAACACTACCCCATGGTTGCCATGGCAACAGAACCCCATAGTTGCCATGGCAGCAAAACGCCATGGTTACCATGGCAACACAACCCATGGTTACCATAGCAACCCAACCCCATAGTTATCATGGCAACACAACCCCATGGTTGCCATGGAAACACTACCCCATGGTTGCCATGGCAACAGAACCCCATAGTTGCCATGGGAACAAAACGCCATGTTTTCCATGGCAACAGAACCCCATAATTGCCATGGCTACAAAACGCCGTGGTTACCATGGCAAGACAACCCCATGGTTGCCATGGCAACCCAACCCCATGGTTGCCAAGGCATCTAAACCCCATAGTTCCCATAGCAACCCAACCCCATAGTTACCATGGCAACACAACCCCATGGTTGCCATGGAAACACTACCCCATGGTTGCCATGGCAACAGAACCCCATAGTTGCCATGGCAACAATACGCCATGGTTACCATGGCAACACAACCCCATGGTTGCCATGGCAACCCAATCCGATAGTTGCCATGGCAACTAAACGCCATGGTTACCATGGCAACCCAACCCCATGGTTACCATGGACACAGAACCCCATGGTTACCATAGCAACCAAACCCCGTGGTTGCCATGGCAACCCAACCCCATGGTTACCATGGCAACACAACCCCATGGTTACCACAAAAACAACACCGCATGGTTACCACGGCAACCCAACTGCATGGTTACCACGGCATCTCAACCCCATGGTTGCCTTGGCAACTAAACCCCATAGTTTCCATAGCAACACAACCCCATAGTTACCATGGCAACACAACCCCATCGTTACCATGGCAACACAACCCCATGGTTGCCATGGCAACCCAACCCCATGGTTACCATGGCAACAGAACCCCGTAGCTGCCATGGCAACTAAACGCCATGGTTACCATGGCAACACAACCCCATGGTTGCCATGACAACCCAACCTCATGGTTACCATGGCAACACAACCCCATGTTTCCCATGGCAACACAACCCCGTGCTTGCCATGGCAACGCAACCCCATGGTTACCATGGTAACCAAACCCCGTGGTTGCCATGGCAACGCAACACCATGGTTCCCATGGCAACACAACCCCGTGGTTGCCATGGCAACCCAACCCCATCGTTTCCATGGCAACACAACCCCATGGTTGCCATGGAAACACTACCCCATGGTTGCCATGGCAACAGAACCCCATAGTTGCCATGGCAACAAAACGCCATGGTTACCATGGCAACACAACCCCATGGTTGCCATGGCAAGCCAACCCCATCGTTACCATGGCAACACAACCCCATGGTTGCCATGGAAACACTACCCCATGGTTGCCATGGCAACAGAACCCCATAGTTGCCATGGCAACAAAACGCCATGGTTACCATGGCAACACAACCCATGGTTACCATAGCAACCCAACCCCATAGTTACCATGGCAACACAACCCCATGGTTGCCATGGAAACACTACCCCATTGTTGCCATGGCAACAGAACCCCAAAGTTGCCATGGCAACAAAACGCCATGGTTGCCATGGCAACAGAACCCCATAATTGCCATGGCTACAAAACGCCGTGGTTGCCATGGCAACACAACCCCATGGTTGCCATTGCAACCCAACCCCATGGTTGCCAAGGCAACTAAACCCCATAGTTTCCATAGCAACCCAACCCCATAGTTACCATGGCAACACAACCCCATGGTTGCCATGGAAACACTACCCCATGGTTGCCATGGCAACAGAACCCCATAGTTGCCATGGGAACAATACGCCATGGTTACCATGGCAACACAACCCCATGGTTGCCATGGCAACCCAACCCCATAGTTGCCATGGCAACTAAACGCCATGGTTACCATGGCAACCCAACCCCATGGTTACCATGGACACAGAACCCCACGGTTACCATAGCAACTAAACCCCGTGGTTGCCATGCAACCCAACCCCATGGTTACCATGGCAACACAACCCCATGGTTACCACAACAACAACACCGCATGGTTACCACAGCAACCCAACTGCATGGTTACCACGGCATCTCAACCCCACGGTTGCCATGGCAACTAAACCCCATAGTTTCCATTGCAACACAACCCCATAGTTACCATGGCAACACAACCCCATCGTTACCATGGCAACACAACCCCATCGTTGCCATGGCAACCCAACCCCATGGTTACCATGGCAACAGAACCCCGTAGCTGCCATGGCAACTAAACGCCATGGTTACCATGGCAACACAACCCCATGGTTGCCATGGCAACCCAACCTCATGGTTACCATGGCAACACAACCCCATGTTTCCCATGGCAACACAACCCCGTGCTTGCCATGGCAACGCAACCCCATGGTTACAATGGCAACCAAACCCCGTGGTTGCCATGGCAACGCAACACCATGGTTACCATGGCAACACAACCCCATAGTTCCCATGGCAACACAACCCCGTGGTTGCCATGGCAACCCAACCCCATCGTTTCCATGGCAACACAACTCCATGGTTGCCATGGAAACACTACCCCATGGTTGCCATGGCAACAGAACCCCATAGTTGCCATGGCAACAAAACGCCATGGTTACCATGGCAACACAACCCCATGGTTGCCATGGCAACCCAACCCCATGGTTACCATGGCAACTAAACCCCATAGTTTCCATAGCAACCCAACCCCATAGTTACCATGGCAACACCACCCCATGGTTGCCATGGAAACACTACCCCATGGTTGCCATGGCAACAGAACCCCATAGTTGCCATGGCAACAAAACGCCATGGTTGCCATGGCAACAGAACCCCATAGTTGCCATGGCAACAAAACGCCATGGTTACCATGGCAACACAACCCCATGGTTGCCATGGCAACCCAACCCCATGGTTGCCAAGGCAACTAAACCCCATAGTTTCCATAGCAACCCAACCCCATAGTTACCATGGCAACACCACCCCATGGTTGCCATGGAAACACTACCCCATGGTTGCCATGGCAACGGAACCCCATGGTTGCCATGGCAACAAAACGCCATGGTTACCATGGCAACACAACCCCGTGGTTGCCATGGCAACCCAATCCCATGGTTACCATGGCAACACAACCGCATGGTTACCACAACAACACAACCGCATGGTTACCACGGCAACCCAACTGAATGGTTACCATGGCATCTCAACACCATGGTTGCCATGGCAACTAAACCCCATAGTTTCCATAGAAACCCAACCCCATAGTTACCATGGCAACAGAACCCCATCGTTACCATGGCAACACAACCCCATGGTTGCCATGTCAACCCAACCCCATGGTTGCCAAGGCAACTAAACCCCATAGTTTCCATAGCAACCCAACCCCATAGTTACCATGGCAACACAACCCCATGGTTGCCATGGAAACACTACCCCATGGTTGCCATGGCAACAGAACCCCATAGTTGCCATGGCAACAATACGCCATGGTTACCATGGCAACACAACCCCATGGTTGCCATGGTAACCCAACCCCATAGTTGCCATGGCAACTAAACGCCATGGTTACCATGGCAACCCAACCCCATGGTTACCATGGACACAGAACCCCATGGTTACCATAGCAACCAAACCCCGTGGTTGCCATGGCAACCCAACCCCATGGTTACCATGGCAACACAACCCCATGGTTACCACAAAAACAACACCGCATGGTTACCACGGGAACCCAACTGCATGGTTACCATGGCAACACAACCGCATGGTTACCATTGCAACCCAACCCCATAGTTACCATAGCAACCCAACCCCATAGTTACCGTGGCAACACAACCCCATCGTTACCATGGCAACACAACCCCATGGTTGCCATGGCAACCCAACCCCATGGTTGCCATGGCAACACAACCCCATGGTTACCATGGCAAGCCAACCTTATAGTTGCCATGGCAACACAACCCCATGGTTACCATGGCAACACAACCCCATGGTTGCCATGGCAACCCAACCCCATGGTTGCCATGGCAACACAACCCCATGGTTACCATGGCAACACAACCCCATGGTTGCCATGGCAACCCAACCCCATGGTTACCATGGCAACACAACCCCATAGTTACCATGGCAGCACAACCCCATCGTTACCATGGCAACACAACCCCATGGCTGCCATGGAAAACCAACCCCATGGTTACCATGGCAACACAACCCCATGGTTGCCATGGCAACACAACCCCATGGTTGCCATGGCAACCCAACCCCATAGTTGCCATGGCAACACAACCCCATGGTTACCATGGCAACACAACCCCATGGTTGCCATGGCAAGCCAACCCCATAGTTGGCATGGCAACACAGCCCCATGGTTACCATGGCAACACAACCCCATGGTTGCCATGGCAACCCCACCCCATGGTTGCCATGGCAAGCCAACCCCATAGTTACCATGGCAGCACAACCCCATCGTTACCATGGCAACACAACCCCATGGTTGCCATGGCAAACCAACCCCATGGTTACCATGGCAACAGAACCCCATAATTGCCATGGCAACAAAACGCCATGGTTACCATGGCAACACAACCCCATAGTTGCCATGGCATCCCAACCCCATGGTTACCATGGCAACAGAACCCCATAGTTGCCATGGCAACACAACCCCATCGTTACCATGGCAACACAACGCCATGGTTGCCATGGCAACCCAACCCCATAGTTACCATGGCAACACAACCCCATGGTTCCCATGGCAACACAACACCGTGGTTGCCATGGCATGCCAACCCCATCGTTACCATGGCAACACAACCCCATGGTTGCCATGGAAACACTACCCCATGGTTGCCATGGCAACAGAACCCCATAGTTGCCATGGCAACAAAACGCCATGGTTACCATGGCAACACAACCCATGGTTACCATAGCAACCCAACCCCATAGTTATCATGGCAACACAACCCCATGGTTGCCATGGAAACACTACCCCATGGTTGCCATGGCAACAGAACCCCATAGTTGCCATGGCAACAAAACGCCATGGTTGCCATGGCAACAGAACCCCATAATTGCCATGGCTACAAAACGCCGTGGTTACCATGGCAACACAACCCCATGGTTGCCATGGCAACCCAACCCCATGGTTGCCAAGGCAACTAAACCCCATAGTTTCCATAGCAACCCAACCCCATAGTTACCATGGCAACACAACCCCATGGTTGCCATGGAAACACTACCCCATGGTTGCTATGGCAACAGAACCCCATAGTTGCCATGGCAACAGTACGCCATGGTTACCATGGCAACACAACACCATGGTTGCCATGGCAACCCAACCCCATAGTTGCCATGGCAACTAAACGCCATGGTTACCATGGCAACCCAACCCCATGGTTACCATGGCAACCCAACCCCATAGTTACCATGGCAACACAACCCCATCGTTACCATGGCAACACAACCCCATGGTTGCCATGGCAACCCAACCCCATGGTTACCATGGCAACAGAACCCCGTAGCTGCCATCGCAACTAAACGACATGGTTACCATGGCAACACAACCCCATGGTTGCCATGGCAACCCAACCCCATGGTTACCATGGCAACACAACCCCATGTTTCCCATGGCAACACAACCCCGTGCTTGCCATGGCAACGCAACCCCATGGTTACCATGGCAACCAAACCCCGTGGTTGCCATTGAAACGCAACACCATGGTTACCATGGCAACACAACCCCATGGTTCCCATGGAAACACAACCCCATGGTTACCATTGCAACACAACCCCATGGTTCCCATGGCAACACAACACCGTGGTTGCCATGGCAAGCCAACCCCATCGTTACCATGGCAACACAACCCCATGGTTGCCATGGAAACACTACCCCATGGTTGCCATGGCAACAGAACCCCATAGTTGCCATGGCAACAAAACGCCATGGTTACCATGGCAACACAACCCATGGTTACCATAGCAACCCAACCCCATAGTTACCATGGCAACACAACCGCATGGTTGCCATGGAAACACTACCCCATGGTTGCCATGGCAACAGAACCCCATAGTTGCCATGGCAACAAAACGCCATGGTTGCCATGGCAACAGAACCCCATAATTGCCATGGCTACAAAACGCCGTGGTTGCCATGGCAACACAACCCCATGGTTGCCATGGCAACACAACCCCATGGTTGCCAAGGCAACTAAACCGCATAGTTTCCATAGCAACCCAACCCCATAGTTACCATGGCAACACAACCCCATGGTTGCCATGGAAACATTACCCCATGGTTGCCATGGCAACAGAACCCCATAGTTGCCATGGCAACAATACGCCATGGTTACCATGGCAACACAACCCCATGGTTGCCATGGCAACCCAACCCCATAGTTGCCATGGCAACTAAACGCCATGGTTACCATGGCAACCCAACCCCATGGTTACCATGGACACAGAACGCCATGGTTACCATAGCAACCAAACCCCGTGGTTGCCATGGCAACCCAACCCCATGGTTACCATGGCAACACAACCCCATGGTTCCCATGGCAACACAACCCCGTGGTTGCCATGGCAACCCAACCCCATCGTTTCCATGGCAACACAACCCCATGGTTGCCATGGCAACACAACCCCGTGCTTGCCATGGCAACGCAACCCCATGGTTACCATGGCAACCAAACCCCGTGGTTGCCATGGCAACGCAACACCATGGTTACCATGGCAACACAACCCCATGGTTCCCATGGCAACACAACCCCGTGGTTGCCATGGCAACCCAACCACATCGTTTCCATGGCAACACAACCCCATGGTTGCCATGGAAACACTACCCCATGGTTGCCATGGCAACAGAACCCCATAGTTGCAATGGCAACAAAACGCCATGGTTACCATGGCAACACAACCCCATGGTTGCCATGGCAACCCAACCCCATGCTTACCATGGCAACTAAACCCCATAGTTTCCATAGCAACCCAACCCCATAGTTACCATGGCAACACCACCCCATGGTTGCCATGGAAACACTACCCCATGGTTGCCATGGCAACAGAACTCCATAGTTGCCATGGCAACAAAACGCCATGGTTGCCATGGCAACAGAACCCCATGGTTGCCATGGCAACAAAACGCCATGGTTACCATGGCAACACAACCCCATGGTTGCCATGGCAACCCAACCCCATGGTTGCCAAGGCAACTAAACCCCATAGTTTCCATAGCAACCCAACCCCATAGTTACCATGGCAACACCACCCCATGGTTGCCATGGAAACACTACCCCATGGTTGCCATGGCAACAGAACCCCATAGTTGCCATGGCAAATAAACGCCATGGTTACCATGGCAACACAACCCCATGGTTGCCATGGCAACCCAACCCCATGGTTACCATGGAAACACAACCCCATGGTTCCCATGGCAACACAACACCGTGGTTGCCATGGCAAGCCAACCCCATCGTTACCATGGCAACACAACCCCATGGTTGCCATGGAAACACTACCCCATGGTTGCCATGGCAACAGAACCCCATAGTTGCCATGGCAACAAAACGCCATGGTTACCATGGCAACACAACCCATGGTTACCATAGCAACCCAACCCCATAGTTACCATGGCAACACAACCCCATGGTTGCCATGGAAACACTACCCCATGGTTGCCATGGCAACAGAACCCCATGGTTGCCATGGCAACAAAACGCCATGGTTGCCATGGCAACAGAACCCCATAATTGCCATGGCTACAAAACGCCGTGGTTGCCATGGCAACACAACCCCATGGTTGCCATGGCAACACAACCCCATGGTTGCCAAGGCAACTAAACCCCATAGTTTCCATAGCAACCCAACCCCATAGTTACCATGGCAACACAACCCCATGGTTGCCATGGAAACACTACCCCATGGTTGCCATGGCAACAGAACCCCATAGTTGCCATGGCAACAATACGCCATGGTTACCATGGCAACACAACCCCATGGTTGCCATGGCAACCCAACCCCATAGTTGCCATGGCAACTAAACGCCATGGTTACCATGGCAACCCAACCCCATCGTTACCATGGACACAGAACCCCATGGTTACCATAGCAACCAAACCCCGTGGTTGCCATGGCAACCCAACCCCATGGTTACCATGGCAACACAACCCCATGGTTACCACAACAACAACACCGCATGGTTACCACGGCAACCCAACTGCATGGTTACCACGGCATCTCAACCCCACGGTTGCCATGGCAACTAAACCCCATAGTTTCCATAGCAACACAACCCCATAGTTACCATGGCAACACAACCCCATCGTTACCATGGCAACACAACCCCATGGTTGCCATGGCAACAGAACACCGTAGCTGCCATGGCAACTAAACGCCATGGTTACCATGGCAACACAACCCCATGGTTGCCATGGCAACCCAACCCCATGGTTACCGTGGCAACACAACCCCATGTTTCCCATGGCAACACAACCCCGTGCTTGCCATGGCACCCCAACACCATCGTTTCCATGGCAACACAACCCCATGGTTGCCATGGAAACACTACCCCATGGTTGCCATGGCAACAGAACCCCATAGTTGCCATGGTAACAAAACGCCATGGTTACCATGGCAACACAACCCCATGGTTGCCATGGCAACCCAACCCCATGGTTACCATGGCAACTAAACCCCATAGTTTCCATAGCAACCCAACCCCATAGTTACCATGGCAACACCACCCCATGGTTGCCATGGAAACACTACCCCATGGTTGCCATGGTAACAGAACCCCATAGTTGCCATGGCAACAAAACGCCATGGTTACCATGGCAACACAACCCCATGGTTGCCATGGCAACCCAACCCCATGGTTACCATGGCAACACATCCGCATGGTTACCATCGCAACCCAACCCCATAGTTACCATAGCAACCCAACCCCATAGTTTCCATAGCAACCCAACCCCATAGTTACCATGGCAACACCACCCCATGGTTGCCATGGAAACACTACCCCATGGTTGCCATGGCAACAGAACCCCATGGTTGCCATGGCAACAAAACGCCATGGTTACCATGGCAACACAACCCTGTGGTTGCCATGGCAACCCAATCCCATGGTTACCATGGCAACACAAACGCATGGTTACCACAACAACACAACCGCATGGTTACCACGGCAACCCAACTGAATGGTTACCATGGCATCTCAACACCATGGTTGCCATGGCAACTAAACCCCATAGTTTCCATAGCAACCCAACCCCATAGTTACCATGGCAACACAACCCCATGGTTGCCATGGCAACCCAACCCCATGGTTGCCAAGGCAACTAAACCCCATAGTTTCCATAGCAACCCAACCCCATAGTTACCATGGCAACACCACCCCATGGTTGCCATGGAAACACTACCCCATGGTTGCCATGGAAACCCAACCCCATGGTTACCATGGCAACAGAACCCCGTAGCTGCCATGGCAACTAAACGCCATGGTTACCATGGCAACCCAACCCCATGGTTCCCATGGCAACCCAACCCCATGGTTACCATGGCAACACAACCCCATGGTTCCCATGGCAACACAACCCCGTGGTTGCCATGGCAACCCAACCCCATGGTTACCATGGCAACCAAACCCCGTGGTTGCCATGGCAACCCAACCCCATCGTTACCATGGCAACACAACCCCATGGCTGCCATGGCAAACCAACCCCATGGTTACCATGGCAACACAACCCCATGGTTGCCATGGCAACACAACCCCATGGTTGCCATGGCAACCCAACCCCATAGTTGCCATGGCAACACAACCCCATGGTTACCATGGCAACACAACCCCATGGTTACCATGGCAAGCCAACCCCATAGTTGGCATGGCAACACAGCCCCATGGTTACCATGGCAACACAACCCCATGGTTGCCATGGCAACCCAACCCCATGGTTACCATGGCAACAGAACCCCATAGTTACCTTGGCAGCACAACCCCATCGTTACCATGGCAACACAACCCCATGGTTGCCATGGCAACGCAACCCCATGGTTACCATGGCAACAGAACCCCATAGTTGCCATGGCAACAAAACGCCATGGTTACCATGGCAACACAACCCCATGGTTGCCATGGCAACCCAACCCCATGGTTGCCATGGCAAGCCAACCCCATAGTTGCCATGGCAACACAACCCTATGGTTACCATGGCAACACAACCCCATGGTTGCCATGGCAACCCCACCCCATGGTTGCCATGGCAAGCCAACCCCATAGTTACCATGGCAGCACAACCCCATGGTTACCATGGCAACACAACCCCATGGTTGCCATGGCAACCCAACCCCATGGTTACCATGGCAACAGAACCCCATAAATGCCATGGCAACAAAACGCCATGGTTACCATGGCAACACAACCCCATAGTTGCCATGGCAACCCAACCCCATGGTTACCATGGCAACAGAAACCCATAGTTGCCATGGCAACACAACCCCATCGTTACCATGGCAACACAACGCCATGGTTGCCATGGCAACCCAACCCCATAGTTACCATGGCAACACAACCCCATGGTTACCATGGCAACACAACACCGTGGTTGCCATGGCAAGCCAACCCCATCGTTACCATGGCAACACAACCCCATGGTTGCCATGGAAACACTACCCCATGGTTGCCATGGCAACAGAACCCCATAGTTGCCATGGCAACAAAACGCCATGGTTACCATGGCAACACAACCCATGGTTACCATAGCAACCCAACCCCATAGTTATCATGGCAACACAACCCCATGGTTGCCATGGAAACACTACCCCATGGTTGCCATGGCAACAGAACCCCATGGTTGCCATGGCAACAGAACCCCATCGTTACCATGGCAACACAACCCCATGGTTGCCATGGCAACACAACCCCATGGTTGCCAAGGCAACTAAACCCCATAGTTTCCATAGCAACCCAACCCCATAGTTACCATGGCAACACAACCCCATGGTTGCCATGGAAACACTACCCCATGGTTGCCATGGCAACAGAACCCCATAGTTGCCATGGCAACAATACGCCATGGTTACCATGGCAACACAACCCCATGGTTACCATGGCAACACAACCCCATGGTTGCCATGGAAACCCAACCCCATGGTTACCATGGCAACAGAACCCCGTAGCTGCCATGGCAACTAAACGCCATGGTTACCATGGCAACACAACCCCATGGTTCCCATGGCAACCCAACCCCATGGTTACCATGGCAACACAACCCCATGGTTCCCATGGCAACACAACCCCGTGGTTGCCATGGCAACGCAACCCCATGGTTACCATGGCAACCAAACCCCGTGGTTGCCATGGCAACCCAACCCTATCGTTTCCATGGCAACACAACCCCATGGTTGCCATGGAAACACTACCCCATGGTTGCCATGGCAACAGAACCCCATAGTTGCCATGGCAACAAAACGCCATGGTTACCATGGCAACACAACCCCATGGTTGCCATGGCAAGCCAACCCCATGGTTACCATGGCAACTAAACCCCATAGTTTCCATAGCAACCCAACCCCATAGTTACCATGGCAACACCACCCCATGGTTGCCATGGAAACACTACCCCATGGTTGCCATGGCAACAGAACCCCATAGTTGCCATGGGAACAAAACGCCATGGTTGCCATGGCAACAGAACCCCATAGTTGCCATGGCAACAAAACGCCATGGTTACCATGGCAACACAACCCCGTGGTTGCCATGGCAACCCAATCCCATGGTTACCATGGCAACACAACCGCATGGTTACCACAACAACAGAACCGCATGGTTACCACGGCAACCCAACTGAATGTTTACCATGGCATCTCAACACCATGGTTGCCATGGCAACTAAACCCCATAGTTTCCATAGCAACCCAACCCCATAGTTACCATGGCAACACAACCCCATCGTTACCATGGCAACACAACCCCATGGTTGCCATGGCAACACAACCCCATAGTTGCCATGGCAACTAAACGCCATGGTTACCATGGCAACACAACTCCATGGTTGCCATGGCAACACAACCCCACGGTTACCATAGCAACCAAACCCCGTGGTTGCCATGGCAACCCAACCCCATGGTTAACATGGCAACACAACCCCATGGTTCCCATGGCAACACAATCCCGTGGTTGTCATGGCAACCCAACACCATCGTTACTATGACAACACAACCACATGGTTGCCATGGAAAAACTACCCCGTGATTGCCATGGCAACACAACCCCATCGTTACCATGGCAACACAACCCCATAATTGCCATTCCAAGAGAACTGCCTGGTTACCTTTGCAACCCAACCCCATCGTTACCATGGCAACCGAACCCCATGGTTGCCTTGGAAACACTACCCCAAGGTTGCCATGGCAACAGAACCCCATAGTTGCCATGGCAACAAAACGCCATGGTTACCATGGCAACACAACCGCATGGTTACCATAGCAACCCAACCCCATAGTTACCATGGCAACGCAAACCCATGGTTGTCATGGAAACACTACCCCATGGTTGCTATGGCAACAGAACACCATAGTTGCCATGGCAACAAAACGCCATGGTTACCATGGCAACAGAACCCCATAGTTGCCATGGCAACAAAACGCCATGGTTACCATGGCAACACAACCCCATGGTTGCCATGGCAACACAACCCCATGGTTGCCAAGGCAACTAAACCCCATAGTTTCTATAGCAACCCAACCCCATGGTTACCATGGCAACACAACCCCATGGTTACCATGGACACAGAACCCCATGGTTACCATAGCAACCAAACCCCGTGGTTTCCATGGCAACCGAACACCATGGTTACCACGGCAACCCAACTGCATGGTTACCACGGCATCTCAACCCCATGGTTCCCATGGCAACACAACCCCATGGTTGCCATGGAAACACTACCCCATGGTTACCATGGCAACAGAACCCCGTAGCTGCCATGGTAACTAAACGCCATGGTTACCATGGCAACACAACCCCATGGTTGCCATGGCAACCCAACCCCATGGTTACCATGGCAACACAACCCCATGTTTCCCATGGCAACACAACCCCGTGCTTGCCATGGCAACGCAACCCCATGGTTACCATGGCAACCAAACCCCGTGGTTGCCATGGCAACGCAACACCATGCTTACCATGGCAACACAACCCCATAGTTTCCATGGCAACACAACCCCGTGGTTGCCATGGCAACCCAACCCCATCGTTTCCATGGCAACACAACCCCATGGTTGCCATGGAAACACTACCCCTTGGTTACCATGGCAACAGAACCCCATAGTTGCCATGGCAACAAAACGCCATGGTTACCATGGCAACACAACCCCATGGTTGCCATGGCAACCCAACCCCATGGTTACCATGGCAACTAAACCCCATAGTTTCCATAGCAACCCAACCCCATAGTTACCATGGCAACACCACCACATGGTTGCCATGGAAACACTACCCCATGGTTGCCATGGCAACAGAACCCCATAGTTGCCATGGCAACAAAACGCCATGGTTGCCATGGCAACAGAACCCCATAGTTGCCATGGCAACAAAACGCCATGGTTACCATGGCAACACAACCCCATGGTTGCCATGGCAACCCAACCCCATGGTTGCCAAGGCAACTAAACCCCATAGTTTCCATAGCAACCCAACCCCATAGTTACCATGGCAACACCACCCCATGGTTGCCATGGAAACACTACCCCATGGTTGCCATGGAAACACTACCCCATGGTTGCCATGGCAACAGAACCCCATAGCTGCCATGCCAACAAAACGCCATGGTTACCATGGCAACACAACCCATGGTTACCTTAGCAACCCAACCCCATAGTTACCATGGCAACAAAACCCCATGGTTGCCATGGAAACACTACCCCATGGTTGCCATGGCAACAGAACCCCATAGTTGATATGGCAACAAAACGCCATGGTTGCCATTGCAACAGAACCCAATAATTGCCATGGCCACAAAACGCCGTGGTTACCATGGCAACACAACCCCATGGTTGCCATGGCAACCCAACCCCATGGTTGCCAAGGCAACTAAACCCCATAGTTTCCATAGCAACCCAACCCCATAGTTACCATGGCAACACAACCCCATGGTTGCCATGGAAACACTACCCCATGGTTGCCATGGCAACAGAACCCCATAGTTGCCATGGCAACAATACGCCATGGTTACCATGGCAACACAACCCCATGGTTGCCATGGCAACCCAACCCCATAGTTGCCATGGCAACTAAACGCCATGGTTACCATGGCAACCCAAACCCATGGTTACCATGGACACAGAACCCCATGGTTACCATAGCAACCAAACCCCGTGGTTGCCATGGCAACCCAACCCCATGGTTACCATGGCAACACAACCCCATGGTTACCACAAAAACAACACCGCATGGTTACCACGGGAACCCAACTGCATGGTTCCCATGGCAACACAACCCCGTGGTTGCCATGGCAACCCAACCCCATCGTTTCCATGGCAACACAACCCCATGGTTGCCATGGCAACCAAACCCCGTGGTTGCCATGGCAACACAACCCCATGGTTGCCAAGGCAACTAAACCCCATAGTTTCTATAGCAACCCAACCCCATGGTTACCATGGCAACACAACCCCATGGTTGCCATGGAAACACTACCCCATGGTTGCCATGGCAACAGAACCCCATAGTTGCCATGGCAACAAAACGCCATGGTTAACATGGCAACACAACCCCATGGTTACCATGGACACAGAACCCCATGGTTACCATAGCAACCAAACCCCGTGGTTTCCATGGCAACCCAACACCATGGTTACCACGGCAACCCAACTGCATGGTTACCACGGCATCTCAACCCCATGGTTCCCATGGCAACACAACCCCATGGTTGCCATGGAAACACTACCCCATGGTTACCATGGCAACAGAACCCCGTAGCTGCCATGGTAACTAAACGCCATGGTTACCATGGCAACACAACCCCATGGTTGCCATGGCAACCCAACCCCATGGTTACCATGGCAACACAACCCCATGTTTCCCATGGCAACTCAACCCCGTGCTTGCCATGGCAACGCAACCCCATGGTTACCATGGCAACCAAACCCCGTGGTTGCCATGGCAACGCAACACCATGGTTACCATGGCAACACAACCCCATGGTTCCCATGGCAACACAACCCCGTGGTTGCCATGGCAACCCAACCCCATCGTTTCCATGGCAACACAACCCCATGGTTGCCATGGAAACACTACCCCATGGTTGCCATGGCAACAGAACCCCATAGTTGCCATGGCAACAAAACGCCATGGTTACCATGGCAACACAACCCCATGGTTGCCATGGCAACCCAACCCCATGGTTACCATGGCAACTAAACCCCATAGTTTCCATAGCAACCCAACCCCATAGTTACCATGGCAACACCACCACATGGTTGCCATGGAAACACTACCCCATGGTTGCCATGGCAACAGAACCCCATAGTTGCCATGGCAACAAAACGCCATGGTTGCCATGGCAACAGAACCCCATAGTTGCCATGGCAACAAAACGCCATGGTTACCATGGCAACACAACCCCATGGTTGCCATGGCAACCCAACCCCATGGTTGCCAAGGCAACTAAACCCCATAGTTTCCATAGCAACCCAACCCCATAGTTACCATGGCAACACCACCCCATGGTTGCCATGGAAACACTACCCCATGGTTGCCATGGAAACACTACCCCATGGTTACCATGGCAACTAAACCCCATAGTTTCCATAGCAACCCAACCCCATAGTTACCATGGCAACACCACCACATGGTTGCCATGGAAACACTACCCCATGGTTGCCATGGCAACAGAACCCCATAGTTGCCATGGCAACAAAACGCCATGGTTGCCATGGCAACAGAACCCCATAGTTGCCATGGCAACAAAACGCCATGGTTACCATGGCAACACAACCCCATGGTTGCCATGGCAACCCAAC
The DNA here is from genome assembly GCF_964035555.1 of Netta rufina. Taxonomy (NCBI): domain Eukaryota; kingdom Metazoa; phylum Chordata; class Aves; order Anseriformes; family Anatidae; genus Netta; species Netta rufina. Next base: position 1,742,540 of record NC_140157.1, read on the forward strand.
CCCATGGTTGCCAAGGCAACTAAACCCCATAGTTTCCATAGCAACCCAACCCCATAGTTACCATGGCAACACCACCCCATGGTTGCCATGGAAACACTACCCCATGGTTGCCATGGAAACACTACCCCATGGTTGCCATGGCAACAGAACCCCATAGCTGCCATGCCAACAAAACGCCATGGTTACCATGGCAACACAACCCATGGTTACCTTAGCAACCCAACCCCATAGTTACCATGGCAACAAAACCCCATGGTGTCCATGGAAACACTACCCCATGGTTGCCATGGCAACAGAACCCCATAGTTGATATGGCAAAAAAACGCCATGGTTGCCATTGCAACAGAACCCAATAATTGCCATGGCTACAAAACGCCGTGGTTACCATGGCAACACAACCCCATGGTTGCCATGGAAACCCAACCCCATGGTTGCCAAGGCAACTAAACCCCATAGTTTCTATAGCAACCCAACCCCATAGTTACCATGGCAACACAACCCCATGGTTGCCATGGAAACACTACCCCATGGTTGCCATGGCAACAGAACCCCATAGTTGCCATGGCAACAATACGCCATGGTTACCATGGCAACACAACCCCATGGTTGCCATGGCAACCCAACCCCATAGTTGCCATGGCAACTAAACGCCATGGTTACCATGGCAACCCAAACCCATGGTTACCATGGACACAGAACCCCATGGTTACCATAGCAACCAAACCCCGTGGTTGCCATGGCAACCCAACCCCATGGTTACCATGGCAACACAACCCCATGGTTACCACAAAAACAACACCGCATGGTTACCACGGGAACCCAACTGCATGGTTCCCATGGCAACACAACCCCGTGGTTGCCATGGCAACCCAACCCCATCGTTTCCATGGCAACACAACCCCATGGTTGCCATGGCAACCAAACCCCGTGGTTGCCATGGCAACACAACCCCATGGTTGCCAAGGCAACTAAACCCCATAGTTTCTATAGCAACCCAACCCCATGGTTACCATGGCAACACAACCCCATGGTTGCCATGGAAACACTACCCCATGGTTGCCATGGCAACAGAACCCCATAGTTGCCATGGCAACAAAACGCCATGGTTACCATGGCAACACAACCCCATGGTTACCATGGACACAGAACCCCATGGTTACCATAGCAACCAAACCCCGTGGTTTCCATGGCAACCCAACACCATGGTTACCACGGCAACCCAACTGCATGGTTACCACGGCATCTCAACCCCATGGTTCCCATGGCAACACAACCCCATGGTTGCCATGGAAACACTACCCCATGGTTACCATGGCAACAGAACCCCGTAGCTGCCATGGTAACTAAACGCCATGGTTACCATGGCAACACAACCCCATGGTTGCCATGGCAACCCAACTCCATGGTTACCATGGCAACACAACCCCATGTTTCCCATGGCAACACAACCCCGTGCTTGCCATGGCAACGCAACCCCATGGTTACCATGGCAACCAAACCCCGTGGTTGCCATGGCAACGCAACACCATGGTTACCATGGCAACACAACCCCATGGTTCCCATGGCAACACAACCCCGTGGTTGCCATGGCAACCCAACCCCATCGTTTCCATGGCAACACAACCCCATGGTTGCCATGGAAACACTACCCCATGGTTGCCATGGCAACAGAACCCCATAGTTGCCATGGCAACAAAACGCCATGGTTACCATGGCAACACAACCCCATGGTTGCCATGGCAACCCAACCCCATGGTTACCATGGCAACTAAACCCCATAGTTTCCATAGCAACCCAACCCCATAGTTACCATGGCAACACCACCCCATGGTTGCCATGGAAACACTACCCCATGGTTGCCATGGCAACAGAACCCCATAGTTGCCATGGCAACAAAACGCCATGGTTGCCATGGCAACAGAACCCCATAGTTGCCATGGCAACAAAACGCCATGGTTACCATGGCAACACAACCCCATGGTTGCCATGGCAACCCAACCCCATGGTTGCCAAGGCAACTAAACCCCATAGTTTCCATAGCAACCCAACCCCATAGTTACCATGGCAACACCACCCCATGGTTGCCATGGAAACACTACCCCATGGTTGCCATGGAAACACTACCCCATGGTTACCATGGCAACTAAACCCCATAGTTTCCATAGCAACCCAACCCCATAGTTACCATGGCAACACCACCACATGGTTGCCATGGAAACACTACCCCATGGTTGCCATGGCAACAGAACCCCATAGTTGCCATGGCAACAAAACGCCATGGTTGCCATGGCAACAGAACCCCATAGTTGCCATGGCAACAAAACGCCATGGTTACCATGGCAACACAACCCCATGGTTGCCATGGCAACCCAACCCCATGGTTGCCAAGGCAACTAAACCCCATAGTTTCCATAGCAACCCAACCCCATAGTTACCATGGCAACACCACCCCATGGTTGCCATGGAAACACTACCCCATGGTTGCCATGGAAACACTACCCCATGGTTGCCATGGCAACAGAACCCCATAGCTGCCATGCCAACAAAACGCCATGGTTACCATGGCAACACAACCCATGGTTACCTTAGCAACCCAACCCCATAGTTACCATGGCAACAAAACCCCATGGTTGCCATGGAAACACTACCCCATGGTTGCCATGGCAACAGAACCCCATAGTTGATATGGCAAAAAAACGCCATGGTTGCCATTGCAACAGAACCCAATAATTGCCATGGCTACAAAACGCCGTGGTTACCATGGCAACACAACCCCATGGTTGCCATGGCAACCCAACCCCATGGTTGCCAAGGCAACTAAACCCCATAGTTTCCATAGCAACCCAACCCCATAGTTACCATGGCAACACAACCCCATGGTTGCCATGGAAACACTACCCCATGGTTGCCATGGCAACAGAACCCCATAGTTGCCATGGCAACAATACGCCATGGTTACCATGGCAACACAACCCCATGGTTGCCATGGCAACCCAACCCCATAGTTGCCATGGCAACTAAACGCCATGGTTACCATGGCAACCCAAACCCATGGTTACCATGGACACAGAACCCCATGGTTACCATAGCAACCAAACCCCGTGGTTGCCATGGCAACCCAACCCCATGGTTACCATGGCAACACAACCCCATGGTTACCACAAAAACAACACCGCATGGTTACCACGGGAACCCAACTGCATGGTTCCCATGGCAACACAACCCCGTGGTTGCCATGGCAACCCAACCCCATCGTTTCCATGGCAACACAACCCCATGGTTGCCATGGCAACCAAACCCCGTGGTTGCCATGGCAACGCAACTCCACGGTTACCATGGCAACACAACCCCATGGTTCCCATGGCAACACAACCCCGTGGTTGCCATGGCAACCCAACCCCATCGTTTCCATGGCAACACAACCCCATGGTTGCCATGGAAACACTACCCCATGGTTGCCATGCCAACAGAACCCCATAGTTGCCATGGCAACAAAACGCCATGGTTACCATGGCAACACAACCCCATGGTTGCCATGGCAACCCAAACCCATGGTTACCATGGCAACACAACCGCATGGTTACCATAGCAACCCAACCCCATAGTTACCATGGCAACACAACCCCATGGTTGCCATGGAAACACTACCACATGGTTCCCATGGCAACAGAACACCATAGTTGCCATGGCAACAAAACGCCATGGTTACCATGGCAACACAACCCCATAGTTGCCATGGCAACAAAACGCCATGGTTACCATGGCAACACAACCCCATGGTTGCCATGGCAACACAACCCCATGGTTGCCAAGGCAACTAAACCCCGTAGTTTCCATAGCAACCCAACCCCATAGTTACCATGGCAACACCACCCCATGGTTGCCATGGAAACACTACCCCATGGTTGCCATGGAAACACTACCCCATGGTTGCCATGGCAACAGAACCCCATAGCTGCCATGGCAACAAAACGCCATGGTTACCATGGCAACACAACCCATGGTTACCATAGCAACCCAACCCCATAGTTACCATGGCAACAAAACCCCATGGTTGCCATGGAAACAGTACCCCATGGTTGCCATGGCAACAGAACCCCATAGTTGACATGGCAAAAAGACGCCATGGTTGCCATGGCAACAGAACCCCATAATTGCCATGGCTACAAAACGCCGTGGTTACCATGGCAACACAACCCCATGGTTGCCATGTCAACCCAACCCCATGGTTGCCAAGGCAACTAAACCCCATAGTTTCCAGAGAAACCCAACCCCATAGTTACCATGGCAATACAACCCCATGGTTGCCATGGAAACACTACCCCATGGTTGCCATGGCAACAGAACCCCATAGTTGCCATGGCAACAATACGCCATGGTTACCATGGCAACACAACCCCATGGTTGCCATGGCAACCCAACCCCATAGTTGCCATGGCAACTAAACGCCATGGTTACCATGGCAACCCAACCCCATGGTTACCATGGACACAGAACCCCATGGTTACCATAGCAACCAAACCCCGTGGTTGCCATGGCAACCCAACCCCATGGTTACCATGGCAACACAACCCCATGGTTACCATCGCAACCCAACCACATAGTTACCATAGCAACCCAACCCCATAGTTACCATGGCAACACAACCCCATCGTTACCATGGCAACACAACCCCATGGTTGCCATGGCAACCCAACCCCATGGTTGCCATGGCAACACTACCCCATGGTTACCATGGCAAGCCAACCCCATAGTTGCCATGGCAACACAACCCCATGGTTACCATGGCAACACAACCCCATGGTTGCCATGGCAACCCAACCCCATGGTTGCCATGGCAACACAACCCCATGGTTACCATGGCAACACAACCCCATGGTTGCCATGGCAACACAACCCCATGGTTAACATGGCAACAGACCCCATAGTTACCATGGCAGCACAACCCCATCGTTACCATGGCAACACAACCCCATGGCTGCCATGGCAAACCAACCCCATGGTTACCATGGCAACAGAACCCCATAGTTGCCATGGCAACAAAACGCCATGGTTACCATGGCAACACAACCCCATGGTTGCCATGGCAACCCAACCCCATGGTTGCCATGGCAAGCCAACCCCATAGTTGCCATGGCAACACAACCCTATGGTTACCATGGCAACACAACCCCATGGTTGCCATGGCAACCCCACCCCATGGTTGCCATGGCAAGCCAACCCCACAGTTACCATGGCAGCACAAACCCATCGTTACCATGGCAACACAACCCCATGGTTGCCATGGCAACACAACCCCATGGTTACCATGGCAACAGAACCCCATAATTGCCATGGCAAAAAAACGCCATGGTTACCATGGCAACACAACCCCATAGTTGCCATGGCAACCCAACCCCATGGTTACCATGGCAACAGAACCCCATAGTTGCCATGGCAACACAACCCCATCGTTACCATGGCAACACAACGCCATGGTTGCCATGGCAACCCAACCCCATAGTTACCATGGCAACACAACCCCATGGTTCCCATGGCAACACAACACCGTGGTTGCCATGGCAACCCAACCCCATAGTTACCATGGCAACACAACCCCATGGTTTCCATGGAAACACTACCCCATGGTTGCCATGGCAACAGAACCCCATAGTTTCCAGAGCAACCCAACCCCATAGTTACCATGGCAATACAACCCCATGGTTGCCATGGAAACACTACCCCATGGTTGCCATGGCAACAGAACCCCATAGTTGCCATGTCAACCCAACCCCATGGTTGCCAAGGCAACTAAACCCCATAGTTACCATGGCAATACAACCCCATGGTTGCCATGGAAACACTACTCCATGGTTGCCATGGCAACAGAACCCCATAATTGCCATGGCTACAAAACGCCGTGGTTACCATGGCAACACAACCCCATGGTTGCCATGTCAACCCAACCCCATGGTTGCCAAGGCAACTAAACCCCATAGTTTCCAGAGAAACCCAACCCCATAGTTACCATGGCAATACAACCCCATGGTTGCCATGGAAACACTACCCCATGGTTGCCATGGCAACAGAACCCCATAGTTGCCATGGCAACAATACGCCATGGTTACCATGGCAACACAACCCCATGGTTGCCATGGCAACCCAACCCCATAGTTGCCATGGCAACTAAACGCCATGGTTACCATGGCAACCCAACCCCATGGTTACCATGGACACAGAACCCCATGGTTACCATAGCAACCAAACCCCGTGGTTGCCATGGCAACCCAACCCCATGGTTACCATGGCAACACAACCCCATGGTTACCATCGCAACCCAACCACATAGTTACCATAGCAACCCAACCCCATAGTTACCATGGCAACACAACCCCATCGTTACCATGGCAACACAACCCCATGGTTGCCATGGCAACCCAACCCCATGGTTGCCATGGCAACACTACCCCATGGTTACCATGGCAAGCCAACCCCATAGTTGCCATGGCAACACAACCCCATGGTTACCATGGCAACACAACCCCATGGTTGCCATGGCAACCCAACCCCATGGTTGCCATGGCAACACAACCCCATGGTTACCATGGCAACACAACCCCATGGTTGCCATGGCAACACAACCCCATGGTTAACATGGCAACAGACCCCATAGTTACCATGGCAGCACAACCCCATCGTTACCATGGCAACACAACCCCATGGCTGCCATGGCAAACCAACCCCATGGTTACCATGGCAACAGAACCCCATAGTTGCCATGGCAACAAAACGCCATGGTTACCATGGCAACACAACCCCATGGTTGCCATGGCAACCCAACCCCATGGTTGCCATGGCAAGCCAACCCCATAGTTGCCATGGCAACACAACCCTATGGTTACCATGGCAACACAACCCCATGGTTGCCATGGCAACCCCACCCCATGGTTGCCATGGCAAGCCAACCCCACAGTTACCATGGCAGCACAAACCCATCGTTACCATGGCAACACAACCCCATGGTTGCCATGGCAACCCAACCCCATGGTTACCATGGCAACAGAACCCCATAATTGCCATGGCAAAAAAACGCCATGGTTACCATGGCAACACAACCCCATAGTTGCCATGGCAACCCAACCCCATGGTTACCATGGCAACAGAACCCCATAGTTGCCATGGCAACACAACCCCATCGTTACCATGGCAACACAACGCCATGGTTGCCATGGCAACCCAACCCCATAGTTACCATGGCAACACAACCCCATGGTTCCCATGGCAACACAACACCGTGGTTGCCATGGCAAGCCAACCCCATCGTTACCATGGCAACACAACCCCATGGTTTCCATGGAAACACTACCCCATGGTTGCCATGGCAACAGAACCCCATAGTTTCCAGAGCAACCCAACCCCATAGTTACCATGGCAATACAACCCCATGGTTGCCATGGAAACACTACCCCATGGTTGCCATGGCAACAGAACCCCATAGTTGCCATGTCAACCCAACCCCATGGTTGCCAAGGCAACTAAACCCCATAGTTACCATGGCAATACAACCCCATGGTTGCCATGGAAACACTACTCCATGGTTGCCATGGCAACAGAACCCCATAGTTGCCATGGCAACAATACGCCATGGTTACCATGGCAACACAACCCCATGGTTGCCATGGCAACCCAACCCCATAGTTGCCATGGCAACTAAACGCCATGGTTACCATGGCAACCCAAACCCATGGTTACCATGGACACAGAACCCCATGGTTACCATAGCAACCAAACCCCGTGGTTGCCATGGCAACCCAACCCCATGGTTACCATGGCAACACAACCCCATGGTTACCACAAAAACAACACCGCATGGTTACCACGGGAACCCAACTGCATGGTTACCATGGCAACACAACCGCATGGTTACCATCGCAACCCAACCCCATAGTTACCATAGCAACCCAACCCCATAGTTACCATGGCAACACAACCCCATCGTTACCATGGCAACACAACCCCATGGTTGCCATGGCAACCCAACCCCATGGTTGCCATGGCAACACAACCCCATGGTTACCATGGCAAGCCAACCCCATAGTTGCCATGGCAACACAACCCCATGGTTACCATGGCAACACAACCCCATGGTTGCCATGGCAACCCAACCCCATGGTTGCCATGGCAACACAACCCCATGGTTACCATGGCAACACAACCCCATGGTTGCCATGGCAACACAACCCCATGGTTAACATGGCAACAGACCCCATAGTTACCATGGCAGCACAACCCCATCGTTACCATGGCAACACAACCCCATGGCTGCCATGGCAAACCAACCCCATGGTTACCACGGCAACAGAACCCCATAGTTGCCATGGCAACAAAACGCCATGGTTACCATGGCAACACAACCTCATGGTTGCCATGGCAACCCAACCCCATGGTTGCCATGGCAAGCCAACCCCATAGTTGCCATGGCAACACAACCCTATGGTTACCATGGCAACACAACCCCATGGTTGCCATGGCAACCCCACCCCATGGTTGCCATGGCAAGCCAACCCCATAGTTACCATGGCAGCACAAACCCATCGTTACCATGGCAACACAACCCCATGGTTGCCATGGCAACCCAACCCCATGGTTACCATGGCAACAGAACCCCATAATTGCCATGGCAAAAAAACGCCATGGTTACCATGGCAACACAACCCCATAGTTGCCATGGCAACCCAACCCCATGGTTACCATGGCAACAGAACCCCATAGTTGCCATGGCAACACAACCCCATCGTTACCATGGCAACACAACGCCATGGTTGCCATGGCAACCCAACCCCATAGTTACCATGGCAACACAACCCCATGGTTCCCATGGCAACACAACACCGTGGTTGCCATGGCAAGCCAACCCCATCGTTACCATGGCAACACAACCCCATGGTTGCCATGGAAACACTACCCCATGGTTGCCATGGCAACAGAACCCCATAGTTGCCATGGCAACAAAACGCCATGATTACCATGGCAACACAACCCATGGTTACCATAGCAACCCAACCCCATAGTTATCATGGCAACACAACCCCATGGTTGCCATGGAAACACTACCCCATGGTTGCCATGGCAACAGAACCCCATAGTTGCCATGGCAACAAAACGCCATGGTTGCCATGGCACCAGAACCCCATAATTGCCATGGCTACAAAACGCCGTGGTTACCATGGCAACACAACCCCATGGTTGCCATGGCAACCCAACCCCATGGTTGCCAAGGCAACTAAACCCCATAGTTTCCATAGCAACCCAACCCCATAGTTACCATGGCAACACAACCCCATGGTTGCCATGGAAACACTACCCCATGGTTGCCATGGCAACAGAACCCCATAGTTGCCATGGCAACAATACGCCATGGTTACCATGGCAACACAACCCCATGGTTGCCATGGCAACCCAACCCCATAGTTGCCATGGCAACTAAACGCCATGGTTACCATGGCAACCCAACCCCATGGTTACCATGGACACAGAACCCCATGGTTACCATAGCAACCAAACCCCGTGGTTCCCATGGAAACCCAACCCCGTGGTTACCATGGCAACACAACCCCATGGTTACCACAACAACAACACCGCATGGTTACCGCGGCAACCCAACTGCATGGTTACCACGGCATCTCAACCCCATGGTTGCCATGGCAACTAAACCCCATAGTTTCCATAGCAACACAACCCCATAGTTACCATGGCAACACAACCCCATCGTTACCATGGCAACACAACCCCATGGTTGCCATGGCAACCCAACCCCATTGTTACCATGGCAACAGAGCCCCGTAGCTGCCATGGCAACTAAACGACATGGTTACCATGGCAACACAACCCCATGGTTGCCATGGCAACACAACCCCATGGTTACCATGGCAAGCCAACCCCATAGTTGCCATGGCAACACAACCCCATGGTTACCATGGCAACACAACCCCATGGTTGCCATGGCAACCCAACCCCATGGTTGCCATGGCAACACAACCCCATGGTTACCATGGCAACACAACGCCATGGTTGCCATGGCAACACAACCCCATGGTTAACATGGCAACAGACCCCATAGTTACCATGGCAGCACAACCCCATCGTTACCATGGCAACACAACCCCATGGCTGCCATGGCAAACCAACCCCATGGTTACCATGGCAACAGAACCCCATGGTTGCCATGGGAACAAAACGCCATGGTTACCATGGCAACACAACCCCATGGTTGCCATGGCAACCCCACCCCATGGTTGCCATGGCAAGCCAACCCCATAGTTGCCATGGCAACACAACCCTATGGTTACCATGGCAACACAACCCCATGGTTGCCATGGCAACCCCACCCCATGGTTGCCATGGCAAGCCAACCCCATAGTTACCATGGCAGCACAAACCCATCGTTACCATGGCAACACAACCCCATGGTTGCCATGGCAACCCAACCCCATGGTTACCATGGCAACAGAACCCCATAATTGCCATGGCAAAAAAACCCCATAGTTACCATGGCAACAAAACCCCATGGTTGCCATGGAAACAGTACCCCATGGTTGCCATGGCAACAGAACCCCATAGTTGACATGGCAAAAAGACGCCATGGTTGCCATGGCAACAGAACCCCATAATTGCCATGGCTACAAAACGCCGTGGTTACCATGGCAACACAACCCCATGGTTGCCATGTCAACCCAACCCCATGGTTGCCAAGGCAACTAAACCCCATAGTTTCCAGAGCAACCCAACCCCATAGTTACCATGGCAATACAACCCCATGGTTGCCATGGAAACACTACCCCATGGTTGCCATGGCAACAGAACCCCATAGTTGCCATGGCAACCCAACCCCATGGTTACCATGGACACAGAACCCCATGGTTACCATAGCAACCAAACCCCGTGGTTGCCATGGCAACCCAACCCCATGGTTACCATGGCAACACAACCCCATGGTTACCACAAAAACAACACCGCATGGTTACCACGGGAACCCAACTGCATGGTTACCATGGCAACACAACCGCATGGTTACCATCGCAACCCAACCCCATAGTTACCATAGCAACCCAACCCCATAGTTACCATGGCAACACAACCCCATCGTTACCATGGCAACACAACCCCATGGTTGCCATGGCAACCCAACCCCATGGTTGCCATGGCAACACAACCCCATGGTTACCATGGCAAGCCAACCCCATAGTTGCCATGGCAACACAACCCCATGGTTACCATGGCAACACAACCCCATGGTTGCCATGGCAACCCAACCCCATGGTTGCCATGGCAACACAACCCCATGGTTACCATGGCAACACAACCCCATGGTTGCCATGGCAACACAACCCCATGGTTAACATGGCAACAGACCCCATAGTTACCATGGCAGCACAACCCCATCGTTACCATGGCAACACAACCCCATGGCTGCCATGGCAAACCAACCCCATGGTTACCATGGCAACAGAACCCCATAGTTGCCATGGCAACAAAACGCCATGGTTACCATGGCAACACAACCCCATGGTTGCCATGGCAACCCAACCCCATGGTTGCCATGGCAAGCCAACCCCATAGTTGCCATGGCAACACAACCCTATGGTTACCATGGCAACACAACCCCATGGTTGCCATGGCAACCCCACCCCATGGTTGCCATGGCAAGCCAACCCCATAGTTACCATGGCAGCACAAACCCATCGTTACCATGGCAACACAACCCCATGGTTGCCATGGCAACCCAACCCCATGGTTACCATGGCAACAGAACCCCATAATTGCCATGGCAAAAAAACGCCATGGTTACCATGGCAACACAACCCCATAGTTGCCATGGCAACCCAACCCCATGGTTACCATGGCAACAGAACCCCATAGTTGCCATGGCAACACAACCCCATCGTTACCATGGCAACACAACGCCATGGTTGCCATGGCAACCCAACCCCATAGTTACCATGGCAACACAACCCCATGGTTCCCATGGCAACACAACACCGTGGTTGCCATGGCAAGCCAACCCCATCGTTACCATGGCAACACAACCCCATGGTTGCCATGGAAACACTACCCCATGGTTGCCATGGCAACAGAACCCCATAGTTTCCAGAGCAACCCAACCCCATAGTTACCATGGCAATACAACCCCATGGTTGCCATGGAAACACTACCCCATGGTTGCCATGGCAACAGAACCCCATAGTTGCCATGTCAACCCAACCCCATGGTTGCCAAGGCAACTAAACCCCATAGTTACCATGGCAATACAACCCCATGGTTGCCATGGAAACACTACTCCATGGTTGCCATGGCAACAGAACCCCATAGTTGCCATGGCAACAATACGCCATGGTTACCATGGCAACACAACCCCATGGTTGCCATGGCAACCCAACCCCATAGTTGCCATGGCAACTAAACGCCATGGTTACCATGGCAACCCAACCCCATGGTTACCATGGACACAGAACCCCATGGTTACCATAGCAACCAAACCCCGTGGTTGCCATGGCAACCCAACCCCATGGTTACCATGGCAACACAACCCCATGGTTACCACAAAAACAACACCGCATGGTTACCACGGGAACCCAACTGCATGGTTACCATGGCAACACAACCGCATGGTTACCATCGCAACCCAACCCCATAGTTACCATAGCAACCCAACCCCATAGTTACCATGGCAACACAACCCCATCGTTACCATGGCAACACAACCCCATGGTTGCCATGGCAACCCAACCCCATGGTTGCCATGGCAACACAACCCCATGGTTACCATGGCAAGCCAACCCCATAGTTGCCATGGCAACACAACCCCATGGTTACCATGGCAACACAACCCCATGGTTGCCATGGCAACCCAACCCCATGGTTGCCATGGCAACACAACCCCATGGTTACCATGGCAACACAACGCCATGGTTGCCATGGCAAAACAACCCCATGGTTAACATGGCAACAGACCCCATAGTTACCATGGCAGCACAACCCCATCGTTACCATGGCAACACAACCCCATGGCTGCCATGGCAAACCAACCCCATGGTTACCATGGCAACAGAACCCCATAGTTGCCATGGCAACAAAACGCCATGGTTACCATGGCAACACAACCTCATGGTTGCCATGGCAACCCAACCCCATGGTTGCCATGGCAAGCCAACCCCATAGTTGCCATGGCAACACAACCCTATGGTTACCATGGCAACACAACCCCATGGTTGCCATGGCAACCCCACCCCATGGTTGCCATGGCAAGCCAACCCCATAGTTACCATGGCAGCACAAACCCATCGTTACCATGGCAACACAACCCCATGGTTGCCATGGCAACCCAACCCCATGGTTACCATGGCAACAGAACCCCATAATTGCCATGGCAAAAAAACGCCATGGTTACCATGGCAACACAACCCCATAGTTGCCATGGCAACCCAACCCCATGGTTACCATGGCAACAGAACCCCATAGTTGCCATGGCAACACAACCCCATCGTTACCATGGCAACACAACGCCATGGTTGCCATGGCAACCCAACCCCATAGTTACCATGGCAACACAACCCCATGGTTCCCATGGCAACACAACACCGTGGTTGCCATGGCAAGCCAACCCCATCGTTACCATGGCAACACAACCCCATGGTTGCCATGGAAACACTACCCCATGGTTGCCATGGCAACAGAACCCCATAGTTGCCATGGCAACAAAACGCCATGATTACCATGGCAACACAACCCATGGTTACCATAGCAACCCAACCCCATAGTTATCATGGCAACACAACCCCATGGTTGCCATGGAAACACTACCCCATGGTTGCCATGGCAACAGAACCCCATAGTTGCCATGGCAACAAAACGCCATGGTTGCCATGGCACCAGAACCCCATAATTGCCATGGCTACAAAACGCCGTGGTTACCATGGCAACACAACCCCATGGTTGCCATGGCAACCCAACCCCATGGTTGCCAAGGCAACTAAACCCCATAGTTTCCATAGCAACCCAACCCCATAGTTACCATGGCAACACAACCCCATGGTTGCCATGGAAACACTACCCCATGGTTGCCATGGCAACAGAACCCCATAGTTGCCATGGCAAAAATACGCCATGGTTACCATGGCAACACAACCCCATGGTTGCCATGGCAACCCAACCCTATAGTTGCCATGGCAACTAAACGCCATGGTTACCATGGCAACCCAACCCCATGGTTACCATGGACACAGAACCCCATGGTTACCATAGCAACCAAACCCCGTGGTTCCCATGGCAACCCAACCCCGTGGTTACCATGGCAACACAACCCCATGGTTACCACAACAACAACACCGCATGGTTACCGCGGCAACCCAACTGCATGGTTACCACGGCATCTCAACCCCATGGTTGCCATGGCAACTAAACCCCATAGTTTCCATAGCAACACAACCCCATAGTTACCATGGCAACACAACCCCATCGTTACCATGGCAACACAACCCCATGGTTGCCATGGCAACCCAACCCCATTGTTACCATGGCAACAGAACCCCGTAGCTGCCATGGCAACTAAACGACATGGTTACCATGGCAACACAACCCCATGGTTGCCATGGCAACACAACCCCATGGTTACCATGGCAAGCCAACCCCATAGTTGCCATGGCAACACAACCCCATGGTTACCATGGCAACACAACCCCATGGTTGCCATGGCAACCCAACCCCATGGTTGCCATGGCAACACAACCCCATGGTTACCATGGCAACACAACGCCATGGTTGCCATGGCAACACAACCCCATGGTTAACATGGCAACAGACCCCATAGTTACCATGGCAGCACAACCCCATCGTTACCATGGCAACACAACCCCATGGCTGCCATGGCAAACCAACCCCATGGTTACCATGGCAACAGAACCCCATAGTTGCCATGGCAACAAAACGCCATGGTTACCATGGCAACACAACCCCATGGTTGCCATGGCAACCCAACCCCATGGTTGCCATGGCAAGCCAACCCCATAGTTGCCATGGCAACACAACCCTATGGTTACCATGGCAACACAACCCCATGGTTGCCATGGCAACCCCACCCCATGGTTGCCATGGCAAGCCAACCCCATAGTTACCATGGCAGCACAAACCCATCGTTACCATGGCAACACAACCCCATGGTTGCCATGGCAACCCAACCCCATGGTTACCATGGCAACAGAACCCCATAATTGCCATGGCAAAAAAACGCCATGGTTACCATGGCAACACAACCCCATGGTTGCCATGGCAACCCAACCCCATGGTTACCATGGCAACAGAACCCCATAGTTGCCATGGCAACACAACCCCATCGTTACCATGGCAACACAACGCCATGGTTGCCATGGCAACCCAACCCCATAGTTACCATGGCAACCCAACCCCATGGTTGCCAAGGCAACTAAACCCCATAGTTTCCATAGCAACCCAACCCCATAGTTACCATGGCAACACAACCCCATGGTTGCCATGGAAACACTACCCCATGGTTGCCATGGCAACAGAACCCCATAGTTGCCATGGCAACAATACGCCATGGTTACCATGGCAACACAACCCCATGGTTGCCATGGCAACCCAACCCCATAGTTGCCATGGCAACTAAACGCCATGGTTACCATGGCAACCCAACCCCATGGTTACCATGGACACAGAACCCCATGGTTACCATAGCAACCAAACCCCGTGGTTCCCATGGCAACCCAACCCCGTGGTTACCATGGCAACACAACCCCATGGTTACCACAACAACACCACCGCATGGTTACCGCGGCAACCCAACTGCATGGTTACCACGGCATCTCAACCCCATGGTTGCCATGGCAACTAAACCCCATAGTTTCCATAGCAACACAACCCCATAGTTACCATGGCAACACAACCCCATCGTTACCATGGCAACACAACCCCATGGTTGCCATGGCAACCCAACCCCATTGTTACCATGGCAACAGAACCCCGTAGCTGCCATGGCAACTAAACGACATGGTTACCATGGCAACACAACCCCTGGTTGCCATGGCAACCCAACCCCATGGTTACCATGGCAACACAACCCCATGTTTCCCATGGCAACACAACCCCGTGCTTGCCATGGCAACGCAACCCCATGGTTACCATGGCAACCAAACCCCGTGGTTGCCATGGCAACGCAACACCATGGTTACCATGGCAACACAACCCCATGGTTCCCATGGAAACACAACCCCATGGTTACCATTGCAACACAACCCCATGGTTCCCATGGCAACACAACACCGTGGTTGCCATGGCAAGCCAACCCCGTCGTTACCATGGCAACACAACCCCATGGTTGCCATGGAAACACTACCCCATGGTTGCCATGGCAACAGAACCCCATAGTTGCCATGGCAACAAAACGCCATGGTTACCATGGCAACACAACCCATGGTTACCATAGCAACCCAACCCCATAGTTACCTAGGCAACACAACCCCATGGTTGCCATGGAAACACTACCCCATGGTTGCCATGGCAACAGAACCCCATAGTTGCCATGGCAACAAAACGCCATGGTTGCCATGGCAACAGAACCCCATAATTGCCATGGCTACAAAACGCCGTGGTTGCCATGGCAACACAACCCCATGGTTGCCATGGCAACACAACCCCATGGTTGCCAAGGCAACTAAACCCCATAGTTTCCAGAGCAACCCAACCCCATAGTTACCATGGCAACACAACCCCATGGTTGCCATGGAAACACTACCCCATGGTTGCCATGGCAACAGAACCCCATAGTTGCCATGGCAACAAAACGCCATGGTTACCATGGCAACACAACCCCATGGTTGCCATGGCAACCCAACCCCATAGTTGCCATGACAACTAAACGCCATGGTTACCATGGCAACCCAACCCCATGGTTACCATGGACACAGAACGCCATGGTTACCATAGCAACCAAACCCCGTGGTTGCCATGGCAACCCAACCCCATGGTTACCATGGCAACACAACCCCATGGTTCCCATGGCAACACAACCCCGTGGTTGCCATGGCAACCCAACCCCATCGTTTCCATGGCAACACAACCCCATGGTTGCCATGGCAACACAACCCCGTGCTTGCCATGGCAACGCAACCCCATGGTTACCATGGCAACCAAACCCCGTGGTTGCCATGGCAACGCAATACCATGGTTACCATGGCAACACAACCCCATGGTTCCCATGGCAACACAACCCCGTGGTTGCCATGGCAACCCAACCCCATCGTTTCCATGGCAACACAACCCCATGGTTTCCATGGAAACACTACCCCATGGTTGCCATGGCAACAGAACCCCATAGTTGCAATGGCAACAAAACGCCATGGTTACCATGGCAACACAACCCCATGGTTGCCATGGCAACCCAACCCCATGGTTGCCAAGGCAACTAAACCCCATAGTTTCCATAGCAATCCAACCCCATAGTTACCATGGCAACACCACCCCATGGTTGCCATGGAAACACTACCCCATGGTTGCCATGGCAACAGAACCCCATAGTTGCCATGGCAACCAAACGCCATGGTTACCATGGCAACACAACCCCATGGTTGCCATGGCAAGCCAACCCCATCGTTACCATGGCAACACAACCCCATGGTTGCCATGGAAACACTACCCCATGGTTGCCATGGCAACAGAACCCCATAGTTGCCATGGCAACAAAACGCCATGGTTGCCATGGCAACAGAACCCCATAATTGCCATGGCAACAAAACGCCGTGGTTGCCATGGCAACACAACCCCATGGTTGCCATGGCAACACAACCCCATGGTTTCCAAGGCAAATAAACCCCATAGTTTCCAGAGCAACCCAACCCCATAGTTACCATGGCAACACAACACCATGGTTGCCATGGAAACACTACCCCATGGTTGCCATGGCAACAGAACCCCATAGTTGCCATGGCAACAATACGCCATGGTTACCATGGCAACACAACCCCATGGTTGCCATGGCAACCCAACCCCATAGTTGCCATGGCAACTAAACGCCATGGTTACCATGGCAACACAACCCCATGGTTACCATGGACACAGAACCCCATGGTTACCATAGCAACCAAACCCCGTGGTTCCCATGGCAACCCAACCCCGTGGTTACCATGGCAACACAACCCCATGGTTACCACAACAACACCACCGCATGGTTACCGCGGCAACCCAACTGCATGGTTACCACGGCATCTCAACCCCACGGTTGCCATGGCAACTAAACCCCATAGTTTCCATAGCAACACAACCCCATAGTTACCATGGCAACACAACCCCATCGTTACCATGGCAACACAACCCCATGTTTGCCATGGCAACCCAACCCCATGGTTACCATGGCAACAGAACCCCGTAGCTGCCATGGCAACAAAACGCCATGGTTACCATGGCAACACAACCCCATGGTTCCCATGGCAACCCAACCCCATGGTTACCATGGCAACACAACCCCATGTTTCCCATGGCAACACAACCCCGTGCTTGCCATGGCAACCCAACCCCATCGTTTCCATGGCAACACAACCCCATGGTTGCCATGGAAACACTACCCCATGGTTGCCATGGCAACAGAACCCCATAGTTGCCATGGTAACAAGACGCCATGGTTACCATGGCAACACAACCCCATGGTTACCATGGCAACTAAACCCCATAGTTTCCATAGCAACCCAACCCCATAGTTACCATGGCAACACCACCCAATGGTGGCCATGGAAACACTACCCCATGGTTGCCATGGCAACAGAACCCCATGGTTGCCATGGCAACAAAACGCCATGGTTACCATGGCAACACAACCCCGTGGTTGCCATGGCAACCCAATACCATGGTTACCATGGCAACACAACCGCATGGTTACCACAACAACACAACCGCATGGTTACCATGGCAACACAACCCCATGGTTGCCATGGCAACCCAACCCCATGGTTACCATGGCAACAGAACCCCGTAGCTGCCATGGCAACTAAACGCCATGGTTACCATGGCAACACAACCCCATGGTTCCCATGGCAACCCAACCCCATGGTTACCATGGCAACACAACCCCATGGTTCCCATGGCAACACAACACCGTGGTTGCCATGGCAACCCAACCCCATGGTTACCATGGCAACCAAACCCCGTGGTTGCCATGGCAACCCAACCCCATCGTTTCCATGGCAACACAACCCCATGGTTGCCATGGAAACACTACCCCATGGTTGCCATGGCAACAGAACCCCATAGCTGCCATGGCAACAAAACGCCATGTTTACCATGGCAACACAACCCCATGGTTGCCATGGCAAGCCAACCCCATGGTTACCATGGCAACTAAATCCCATAGTTTCCATCGCAACCCAACCCCATAGTTACCATGGCAACACCACCCCATGGTTGCCATGGAAACACTACCCCATGGTTGCCATGGCAACAGAACCCCATAGTTGCCATGGCAAAAAAACGCCATGGTTGCCATGGCAACAGAACCCCATAGTTGCCATGGCAATAAAACGCCATGGTAACCATGGCAACACAACCCTGTGGTTGCCATGGCAACCCAATCCCATGGTTACCATGGCAACACAACCGCATGGTTACCACAACAACACAACCGCATGGTTACCACGGCAACCCAACTGAATGTTTACCATGGCATCTCAACACCATGGTTGCCATGGCAACTAAACCCCTTAGTTTCCATAGCAATCCAACCCCATAGTTACCATGGCAACACAACCCCATCGTTACCATGGCAACACAACCCCATGGTTGCCATGGCAACACAACCCCATAGTTGCCATGGCAACTAAACGCCATGGTTACCATGGCAACACAACCCCATGGTTGCCATGGCAACACAACCCCACGGTTACCATAGCAACCAAACCCCGTGGTTGCCATGGCAACCCAAACCCAAGGTTACCATGGCAACAGAACCCCGTAGCTGCCATGGCAACTAAACGCCATGGTTTCCATGGCAACACAACCCCATGGTTGCCATGGCAACACAACCCCATGGTTACCATGGCAACACAACCCCATGTTTCCCATGGCAACACAACCCCGTGCTTGCCATGGCAACGCAACCCCATGGTTACCATGGCAAGAGAACCCCGTGGTTGCCATGGCAACGCAACACCATGGTTACCATGGCAACACAGCCCCATGGTTCCCATGGCAACACAACCCCGTGGTTGCCATGGCAACCCAACTCCATCGTTTCCATGGCAACACAACCCCATGGTTGCCATGGAAACACTACCGCATGGTTGCCATGGCAACAGAACCCCATAGTTGCCATGGCAACAAAACGCCATGGTTACCATGACAACACAACCCCATGGTTGCCATGGCAACCCAACCCCATGGTTACCATGGCAACTAAACCCCATAGTTTCCATAGCAACCCAACCCCATAGTTACCATGGCAACACCACCCCATGGTTGCCATGGAAACACTACCCCATGGTTGCCATGGCAACAGAACCCCATAGTTGCCATGGCAACAAAACGCCATGGTTGCCATGGCAACAGAACCCCATAGTTGCCATGGCAACAAAACGCCATGGTTACCATGGCAACACAACCCCATGGTTGCCATGGCAACCCAACCCCATGTTTGCCAAGGCAACTAAACCCCACAGTTTCCATAGCAACCCCACCCCATAGTTACCATGGCAACACCACCCCATGGTTGCCATGGAAACACTACCCCATGGTTGCCATGGCAACAGAACCCCATAGTTGCCATGGCAACAAAACGCCATGGTTACCATGGCAACACAACCCCATGGTTGCCATGGCAACCCAACCCCATGGTTACCATGGCAACACAACCGCATGGTTACCATAGCAACCCAACCCCACGGTTACCATGGCAACACAACCCCATGGTTGCCATGGAAACACTACCCCATGGTTGCCATGGCAACAGAACACCATAGTTGCCATGGCAACAAAACGCCATGGTTACCATGGCAACAGAACCCCATAGTTGCCATGGCAACAAAACGCCATGGTTACCATGGCAACACAACCCCATGGTTGCCATGGAAACCCAACCCCATGGTTGCCAAGGCAACTAAACCCCATAGTTTCTATAGCAACCCAACCCCATGGTTACCACGGCAACCCAACTGCATGGTTACCACGGCATCTCAACCCCATGGTTCCCATGGCAACACAACCCCATGGTTGCCATGGAAACACTACCCCATGGTTGCCATGGCAACAGAACCCCATAGTTGCCATGGCAACTAAACGCCATGGTTACCATGGGAACACAACCCCATGGTTGCCATGGCAACCCAACCCCATGGTTACCATGGCAACACAACCCGATGGTTCCCATGGCAACACAACCCCGTGGTTGCCATGGCAACCCAACCCCATCGTTACCATGGCAACACAACCCCATGGTTGCCATGGAAACACTACCCCAAGGTTTCCATGGCAAAAGAACCCCATAGTTGCCATGGCAACAAAACGCCATGGTTACCATAACAACACAACCCCATAGTTGCCATGGCAACGAAACGCCATGGTTACCATGGCAACCCATCCCCATGGTTGCCAAGGCAACTAAACCCCATAGTTTCCATAGCAACCCAACCCCATAGTTACCATGGCAACACAACCCCAATGTTGCCATGGAAACACTACCCCATGGTTGCAATGGCAACAGAACCCCATAGTTGCCATGGCAACTAAACGCCATGGTTACCATGGCAACACAACCCCAGGGTTGCCATGGCAACCCAACAGCATAGTTGCCATGGCAACTAAACGCCATGGTTACTATGGCAACCGAACCCCATCGTTACCATGGACACAGAACCCCATGGTTACCATAGCAACCAAACCCCGTGGTTGCCATGGCATCCCAACCCCATGGTTACCATGGCAACACAACGCCATGGTTACCACAACAACAAAACCGCATGGTTACCACGGAAACCCAACTGCATGGTTACCACGGCATCTCAACCCCATGGTTGCCATGGCAACTAAACCCCATAGTTGCCATAGCAACCCAACCCCATAGTTACCATGGCAACACAACCCCATGGTTCCCATGGCAACACAACCCCATGGTTGCCATGGCAACCCAACCCCATGGTTACCATGGCAACAGAACCCCATAGTTGCCATGGCAAATAAACGCCATGGTTACCATAGCAACCAAACCCCGTGGTTGCCATGGCAACACAACACCATGGTTACCATGGCAACACAACCCCATGGTTCCCATGGCAACACAACCCCGTGGTTGCCATGGCAACCCAACCCCATCGTTTCCATGGCAACACAACCCCATGGTTTCCATGGAAACTCTACCCCATGATTGCCATGGCAACAGAACCCCATAGTTGCCATGGCAACAAAACGCCATGGTTACCATGGCATCACAAACCCATGGTTGCCATGGCAACACAACCCCATGGTTACAATGGCATCACAATCGCATGGTTACCATAGCAACCCAACCCCATCGTTACCATGGCAACACAACCCCATGGTTGCCATGGAAACACTACCCCATGGTTGCTATGGCAACAGAAACCCATAGTTGCCATGGCAACAAAACGCCATGGTTACCTTGGCAACACAACCCCATGGTTGCCATGGAAACCCAACCCCATGGTTGCCAAGGCAACACAACCCCATAGTTTCCATAGCAACCCAACCCAATAGTTACCATGGCAACACAACCCCATGGTTGCCATGGAAACACTACCCCATGGTTGCCATGGCAACAGAACCCCATAGTTGCCATGGCAACAAAACGCCATGGTTGCCATGGCAACAGAACCCCATAGTTGCCATGGCAACAAAACGCCGTGGTTACCATGGCAACACAACCCCATGGTTGCCATGGCAACCCAACCCCATGGTTACCATGGCAACAGAACCCCATAGTTCCCATGGCAACACAACCCCGTGGTTGCCATGGCAACCCAACCCCATCGTTGCCAAGGCAAATACACCCCATAGTTTCCATAGCAACCCAACCCCATAGTTACCATGGAAACACAACCCCAATGTTGCCATGGAAACACTACCCCATGGTTACCATGGCAACAGGATCCCAGAGTTGCCATGGCAACAATACGCCATGGTTCCCATGGCAACACAACCCCATGGTTGCCATGGCAACACAACCCCATAGTTAACATGGCAACTAAACGCCATGGTTACCATGGCAACCCAACCCCATGGTTACCATGGACACAGAACCCCATGGTTACCATAGCAACACAACCGCATTGTTACCATAGCAACCCAACCCCATAGTTACCATGGCGACACAACCCCATGGTTGTCATGGCAACCCAACCCCATAGTTGCCATGGCAACTAAACGCCATGGTTACCATGGCAGCACAACCCCATGGTTGCCATGACAACACAACCCCATGGTTACCATGGCAACACAACCGCATTGTTACCATAGCAACCCAACCCCACAGTTACGATGGCGACACAACCCCATTGTTGCCATGGCAACACAACCGCATGGTTACCATAGCAACCCAACCCCATAGTTACCATGGCAACACAACCCCATGGTTGCCATGGAAACACTACCCCATGGTTGCCATGGCAACCGAACCCCATAGTTGCCATGGCAACAAAACGCCATGGTTGCCATGGCAACAGAACCCCAAAGTTGCCATGGCAACAAAACGCCATGGTTACCATGGCAACACAACTCCATGGTTGCCATGGCAACCCAACCCCATGGTTGCCAAGGCAACTAAACCCCATACTTTCCATAGCAACCCAAACCCATAGTTACCATGGCAACACAACCCCATGGTTTCCATGGAAACACTACCCCATGGTTGCCATGGCAACAGAACCCCATAGTTGCCATGGCAACAAAACGCCATGGTTACCATGGCAACACAACCCCATGGTTGCCATGGCAACACAACCCCATAGTTGCCATGGCAACTAAACGCCATGGTTACCATGGCAACCCAACCCCATGGTTACCATGGACACAGAACCCCATGGTTACCATAGCAACCAAACCCCGTGGTTGCCATGGCATCCCAACCCCATGGTTACCATGGCAACACAACCGCATGGTTACCACGGCCACCCAACTGCATGCTTACCACGGCATCTCAACCGCATGGTTGCCAAGGCAACTAAACCCCATAGTTTCCATAGCAACCCAACCCCATAGTTACCATGGCAACACAACCCCATCGTTACCATGGCAACACAACCCCATCGTTACCATGGCAACACAACCCCATGGTTGCCATGGCAACCCAACCCCATGGTTACCATGGCAACAGAACCCCATAGTTGCCATGGCAAATAAACGCCATGGTTACCATGGAACACAACCCCATGGTTGCCATGGCAACCCAACCCCATGGTTACCATAGCAACCAAACCCCGTGGTTGCCATGTCAACGCAACCCCGTGGTTACCATGGCAACACAGCCCCATGATTCCCATGGCAACAAAACCCCGTGGTTGCCATGGCAACCCAACCCCATCGTTTCCATGGCAACACAACCCCATGGTTGGCATGGCAACAAAACCCCATGGTTGCCATGGCAACAGAACCCCATAGTTGCCATGGCAACAAAACGCCATGGTTACCATGGCAACACAACCCCATGGTTACCATGGACACAGAACCCCATGGTTACCATAGCAACCAAACCCCGTGGTTGCCATAGCAACCCAACACCATGGTTACCACGGCAACCCAACTGCATGGTTACCACGGCATCTCAACCCCATGGTTCCCATGGCAACACAACACCATGGTTGCCATGGTAACCCAACCCCATTGTTGCCAAGGCAACTAAACCCCATAGTTTCCATAGCAACCCAACCCCATAGTTACCATGGCAACACAACCCCGTGGTTGCCATGGAAACACTACCTTATGGTTGCCATGGCAACAGAAACCCATGGTTGCCATGGCAACAGAAACCCATAGTTGCCATGGCAACAATACGCCATGGTTACCATGGCAACACAACCCCATGGTTGCCATGGCAACCCAACCCCATAGTTGCCATGGCAACTAAACGCCATGGTTACCATGGCAACCCAACCCCATGGTTACCATGGACACAGAACCCCATGGTTACCATAGCAACCAAACCCCGTGGTTGCCATGGCAACCCAACCCCATGGTTACCATGGCAACACAACCCCATGGTTACCACAACAACAACACCGCATGGTTACAACGGCAACCCAACTGCATGGTTACCACGGCATCTCAACCCCATGGTTGCCATGGCAACTAAACCCCATAGTTTCCAAAGCAACACAACCCCATAGTTACCATGGCAACACAACCCCATCGTTACCATGGCAACACAACCCCATGGTTGCCATGGCAACCCAACCCCATGGTTACCATGGCAACAGAACCCCGTAGCTGCCATGGCAAACTAAACGCCATGGTTGCCATGGCAACACAACCCCATGGTTGCCATGGCAACCCAACCCCATGGTTACCATGGCAACACAACCCCGTGGTTGCCATGGCAACCCAACCCCATCGTTACCATGGCAACACAACCGCATGGTTGCCATGGAAACACTACCCCATGGTTGCCATGGCAACAGAATCCCATAGTTGCCATGGCAACAAAACGCCATGGTTACCATGGCAACACAACCTCATGGTTGCCATGACAACCCAACCCCATGGTTACCATGGCAACACAACCGCGTGGTTACCATAGCAATCCAACCCCATAGTTACCATGGCAACACAATCCCATAGTTGCCATGGAAACACTACCCCATGGTTGCCATGGCAACAGAACCCCATAGTTGCCATGGCAACAAAACGCCATGGTTCCCATGGCAACAGAACACCATAGTTGCCATGGCAACAAAACGCCGTGGTTACCATGGCAACACAACCCCATGGTTGCCATGGCAACCCAACCCCATGGTTTCCAAGGCAACTAAACCCCATAGTTTCCATAGAAACCCAACCCCATAGTTACCATGGCAACACAACCCCAATGTTGCCATGGAAACACTACCGCATGGTTGCCATGGCAACCCAACCCCATAGTTGCCATGGCAACTAAACGCCATGGTTACCATGGCAACCCAACCCCATGGTTACCATGGACACCGAACCCCATGGTTACCATAGCAACCAAACCCCGTGGTTGCCATGGCAACCCAACCCCATGGTTACCATGGCAACACAACCCCATGGTTGCCATGGCAACCCAACCCCATGGTTTCCAAGGCAACTAAACCCCACAGTTTCCATAGCAACCCCACCCCATAGTTACCATGGCAACACCACCCCATGGTTGCCATGGAAACACTACCCCATGGTTGCCATGGCAACAGAACCCCATAGTTGCCATGGCAACAAAACGCCATGGTTACCATGGCAACACAACCCCATGGTTGCCATGGCAACTCAACCCCATGGTTACCATGGCGACACAACCGCATGGTTACCATAGCAACCCAACCCCATAGTTACCATGGCAACACAACCCCATGGTTGCCATGGAAACACTACCCCATGGTTGCCATGGCAACAGAACACCATAGTTGCCATGGCAAAAAAACGCCATGGTTACCATGGCAACAGAACCCCATAGTTGCCATGGCAACAAAACGCCATGGTTACCATGGCAACACAACCCCATGGTTGCCATGGCAACCCAACCCCATGGTTGCCAAGGCAACTAAACCCCATAGTTTCTATAGCAACCCAACCCCATGGTTACCACGGCAACCCAACTGCATGGTTACCACGGCATCTCAACCCCATGGTTCCCATGGCAACACAACCCCATGGTTGCCATGGAAACACTACCCCATGTTTGCCATGGCAACAGAACCCCATAGTTGCCATGGCAACTAAACGCCATGGTTACCATGGGAACACAACCCCATGGTTGCCATGGCAACCCAACCCCATGGTTACCATGGCAACACAACCCCATGGTTCCCATGGCAACACAACCCCGTGGTTGCCATGGTAACCCAACCCCATCGTTACCATGGCAACACAACCCCATGGTTGCCATGGAAACACTACCCCAAGGTTTCCATGGCAAAAGAACCCCATAGTTGCCATGGCAACAAAACGCCATGGTTACCATAACTACACAACCCCATAGTTGCCATGGCAACGAAACGCCATGGTTACCATGGCAACCCAACCCCATGGTTGCCAAGGCAACTAAACCCCATAGTTTCCATAGCAACCCAACCCCATAGTTACCATGGCAACACAACCCCAATGTTGCCATGGAAACACTACCCCATGGTTGCAATGGCAACAGAACCCCATAGTTGCCATGGCAACTAAACGCCATGGTTACCATGGCAACACAACCCCAGGGTTGCCATGGCAACCCAACAGCATAGTTGCCATGGCAACTAAACGCCATGGTTACTATGGCAACCGAACCCCATCGTTACCATGGACACAGAACCCCATGGTTACCATAGCAACCAAACCCCGTGGTTGCCATGGCATCCCAACCCCATGGTTACCATGGCAACACAACGCCATGGTTACCACAACAACAAAACCGCATGGTTACCACGGAAACCCAACTGCATGGTTACCACGGCATCTCAACCCCATGGTTGCCATGGCAACTAAACCCCATAGTTGCCATAGCAACCCAACCCCATAGTTACCATGGCAACACAACCCCATGGTTCCCATGGCAACACAACCCCATGGTTTCCATGGCAACCCAACCCCATGGTTACCATGGCAACAGAACCCCATAGTTGCCATGGCAAATAAACGCCATGGTTACCATGGCAACACAACCCCATGGTTGCCATGGCAACACTACCCCATGGTTACCATAGCAACCAAACCCCGTGGTTGCCATGGCAACACAACACCATGGTTACCATGGCAACACAACCCCATGGTTCCCATGGCAACACAACCCCGTGGTTGCCATGGCAACCCAACCCCATCGTTTCCATGGCAACACAACCCCATGGTTTCCATGGAAACTCTACCCCATGATTGCCATGGCAACAGAACCCCATAGTTGCCATGGCAACAAAACGCCATGGTTACCATGGCATCACAAACCCATGGTTGCCATGGCAACCCAACCCCATGGTTACAATGGCAGCACAATCGCATGGTTACCATAGCAACCCAACCCCATCGTTACCATGGCAACACAACCCCATGGTTGCCATGGAAACACTACCCCATGGTTGCTATGGCAACAGAAACCCATAGTTGCCATGGCAACAAAACGCCATGGTTACCTTGGCAACACAACCCCATGGTTGCCATGGAAACCCAACCCCATGGTTGCCAAGGCAACACAACCCCATAGTTTCCATAGCAACCCAACCCAATAGTTACCATGGCAACACAACCCCATGGTTGCCATGGAAACACTACCCCATGGTTGCCATGGCAACAGAACCCCATAGTTGCCATGGCAACAAAACGCCATTGTTACCATGGCAACACAACCCCATGGTTGCCATGGAAACCCAACGCCATAGTTGCCATGGCAACTAAACGCCATGGTTACCATGGCAACCAAACCCCATGGTTACCATGGACACAGAACCCCATGGTTACCATAGCAACCAAACCCCGTGGTTGCCATGCTAACCCAACCCCATGGTTACCACGGCAACCCAACTGCATGGTTACCACGGCATCTCAACCCCATGGTTGCCATGGCAACTAAACCCCATAGTTTCCATAGCAACACAACCCCATAGTTACCATGGCAGCACAACCCCATCGTTACCATGGCAACACAACCCCATGGTTGCCATGGCAACCCAACCCCATGGTTACCATGGCAACAGAAGCCCATAGTTGCCATGGCAACTAAACGCCATGGTTACCATGGCAACACAACCCCATGGTTGCCATGGCAACCCAACCCCATGGTTCCCATGGCAACACAACACCGTGGTTGCCATGGCAAGCCAACCCCATCGTTACCATGGCTACACAACCCCATGGTTGCCATGGAAACACTACCCCATGGTTGCCATGGCAACAGAACCCCATAGTTGCCATGGCAACAAAACGCCATGTTTACCATGGCAACACAACCCCATGGTTACCATAGCAAACCAACACCATAGTTACCATGGCAACACAACCCCATGGTTGCCATGGAAACACTACCCCATGGTTGCCATGGCAACAGAACCCCATAGTTGCCATGGCAACCCAACCCCATAGTTACCATGGCAACACAACCCCATGGTTGCCATGGAAACACAACCCCATGTTTGCCATGGCAACAGAACCACATAGTTGCCATGGCAACAATACGCCATGTTTACCATGGCAACCCAACCTCATGGTTGCATTGGCAACCCAACCCAATATTTGCCATGGGAACTAAACGCCATGGTTACCATGGCAACCCAACCGCATGGTTACCATGGACACAGAACCCCATGGTTACCATAGCAACCAAACCCCGTGGTTGCCATGGCAACCCAACACCATGGTTACCATGGCAACACAACCCCATGGTTACCACAACAACAACACCGCATGGTTACCACGGCAACCCAACTGCATGGTTACCACGGCATCTCAACCCCATGGTTGCCATGGCAACTAAACCCCATAGTTTCCATAGCAACACAACCCCATAGTTACCATGGCAACACAACCCCATGGTTCCCATAGCAACACAACCCCATGATTGCCATGGCAACACAACCCCATGGTTACCATGGCAACAGAACACCGTAGCTGCCATGGCAACTAAACGCCATGGTTACCATGGCAACACAACCCCATGGTTGCCATGGCAACCCAACCCCACGGTTACCATGGCAACACAACCCCATGATTCCCATGGAAACACAACCCCATGGTTGCCATGGAAACACTACCCCATGGTTGCCATGGCAACAGAACCCCATAGTTGCCATGGCAACAAAACGCCATGGTTGCCATGGCAACAGAACCCCATAGTTGCCATGGCAACAAAACGCCGTGGTTACCATGGCAACACAACCCCATGGTTGCCATGGCAACCCAACCCCATGGTTACCATGGCAACAGAACCCCATAGTTCCCATGGCAACACAACCCCGTGGTTGCCATGGCAACCCAACCCCATCGTTGCCAAGGCAAATAAACCCCATAGTTTCCGTAGCAACCCAACCCCATAGTTACCATGGAAACACAACCCCAATGTTGCCATGGAAACACTACCCCATGGTTACCATGGCAACAGAATCCCAGAGTTGCCATGGCAACAATACGCCATGGTTCCCATGGCAACACAACCCCATGGTTGCCATGGCAACACAACCCCATAGTTAACATGGCAACTAAACGCCATGGTTACCATGGCAACCCAACCCCATGGTTACCATGGACACAGAACCCCATGGTTACCATAGCAACACAACCGCATTGTTACCATAGCAACCCAACCCCATAGTTACCATGGCGACACAACCCCATGGTTGCCATGGCAACCCAACCCCATAGTTGCCATGGCAACTAAACGCCATGGTTACCATGGCAGCACAACCCCATGGTTGCCATGGCAACACAACCCCATGGTTACCATGGCAACACAACCGCATTGTTACCATAGCAACCCAACCCCACAGTTACGATGGCGACACAACCCCATTGTTGCCATGGCAACACAACCGCATGGTTACCATAGCAACCCAACCCCATAGTTACCATGGCAACACAACCCCATGGTTGCCATGGAAACACTACCCCATGGTTGCCATGGCAACCGAACCCCATAGTTGCCATGGCAACAAAACGCCATGGTTGCCATGGCAACAGAACCCCAAAGTTGCCGTGGCAACAAAACGCCATGGTTACCATGGCAACACAACTCCATGGTTGCCATGGCAACCCAACCCCATGGTTGCCAAGGCAACTAAACCCCATACTTTCCATAGCAACCCAACCCCATAGTTACCATGGCAACACAACCCCATGGTTTCCATGGAAACACTACCCCATGGTTGCCATGGCAACAGAACCCCATAGTTGCCATGGCAACAAAACGCCATGGTTACCATGGCAACACAACCCCATGGTTGCCATGGCAACACAACCCCATAGTTGCCATGGCAACTAAACGCCATGGTTACCATGGCAACCCAACCCCATCGTTACCATGGACACAGAACCCCATGGTTACCATAGCAACCAAACCCCGTGGTTGCCATGGCAACCCAATCCCATGGTTACCATGGCAACACAACCGCATGGTTACCACAACAACACAACCGCATGGTTACCACGGCAACCCAACTGCATGCTTACCACGGCATCTCAACCGCATGGTTGCCATGGCAACCCAACCCCATAGTTTCCATAGCAACCCAACCCCATAGTTACCATGGCAACACAACCCCATGGTTCCCATGGCAACACAACCCCATGGTTGCCATGGCAACCCAACCCCATGGTTACCATGGCAACAGAACCCCATAGTTGCCATGGCAAATAAACACCATGGTTACCATGGAACACAACCCCATGGTTGCCATGGCAACCCAACCCCATGGTTACCATAGCAACCAAACCCCGTGGTTGCCATGGCAACGCAACCCCGTGGTTACCATGGCAACACAGTCCCATGATTCCCATGGCAACAAAACCCCGTGGTTGCCATGGCAACCCAACCCCATCGTTTCCATGGCAACACAACCCCATGGTTGGCATGGCAACAAAACCCCATGGTTGCCATGGCAACAGAACCCCATAGTTGCCATGGCAACCCAACACCATGGTTACCACGGCAACCCAACTGCATGGTTACCACGGCATCTCAACCCCATGGTTCCCATGGCAACACAACACCATGGTTGCCATGGTAACCCAACCCCATTGTTGCCAAGGCAACTAAACCCCATAGTTTCCATAGCAACCCAACCCCATAGTTACCATGGCAACACAACCCCGTTGTTGCCATGGAAACACTACCTTATGGTTGCCATGGCAACAGAAACCCATGGTTGCCATGGCAACAGAAACCCATAGTTGCCATGGCAACAATACGCCATGGTTACCATGGCAACACAACCCCATGTTTGCCATGGCAACCCAACCCCATAGTTGCCATGGCAACTAAACGCCATGGTTACCATGGCAACCCAACCCCATGGTTACCATGGACACAGAACCCCATGGTTACCATAGCAACCAAACCCCGTGGTTGCCATGGCAACCCAACCCCATGGTTACCATGGCAACACAACCCCATGGTTACCACAACAACAACACCGCATGGTTACAACGGCAACCCAACTGCATGGTTACCACGGCATCTCAACCCCATGGTTGCCATGGCAACTAAACCCCATAGTTTCCAAAGCAACACAACCCCATAGTTACCATGGCAACACAACCCCATCGTTACCATGGCAACACAACCCCATGGTTGCCATGGCAACCCAACCCCATGGTTACCATGGCAACAGAACCCCGTAGCTGCCATGGCAACTAAACGCCATGGTTGCCATGGCAACACAACCCCATGGTTGCCATGGCAACCCAACCCCATGGTTACCATGGCAACACAACCCCGTGGTTGCCATGGCAACCCAACCCCATCGTTACCATGGCAACACAACCGCATGGTTGCCATGGAAACACTACCCCATGGTTGCCATGGCAACAGAATCCCATAGTTGCCATGGCAACAAAACGCCATGGTTACCATGGCAACACAACCTCATGGTTGCCATGACAACCCAACCCCATGGTTACCATGGCAACACAACCGCATGGTTACCATAGCAACCCAACCCCATAGTTACCATGGCAACACAATCCCATAGTTGCCATGGAAACACTACCCCATGGTTGCCATGGCAACAGAACCCCATAGTTGCCATGGCAACAAAACGCCATGGTTGCCATGGCAACAGAACACCATAGTTGCCATGGCAACAAAACGCCGTGGTTACCATGGCAACACAACCCCATGGTTGCCATGGCAACCCAACCCCATGGTTACCAAGGCAACTAAACCCCATAGTTTCCATAGAAACCCAACCCCATAGTTACCATGGCAACACAACCCCAATGTTGCCATGGAAACACTACCGCATGGTTGCCATGGCAACCCAACTCCATAGTTGCCATGGCAACTAAACGCCATGGTTACCATGGCAACCCAACCCCATGGTTACCATGGACACCGAACCCCATGGTTACCATAGCAACCAAACCCCGTGGTTGCCATGGCAACCCAACCCCATGGTTACCATGGCAACACAACAGCATGGCTTCCACAACAACACAACCGCATGGTTACCACGGCAACCCAACTGCATGGTTACCACGGCATCTGAACCCCATGGTTGCCATGGCAACCCAACCCCATAGTTTCCATAGCAACCCAACCCCATAGTTACCATGGCAGCACAACCCCATCGTTACCATGGCAACACAACCCCATGGTTGCCATGGCAGCACAACCCCATCGTTACCATGGCAACCCAACCCCATGGATACCATGGCAACAGAACCCCATAGTTCCCATGGCAACACAACCCCATGGTTGCCATGGCAACCCAACCCCATCGTTGCCAAGGCAACTAAACCCCATAGTTTCCATAGCAACCCAGCCCCATAGTTACCATGGCAACACAACCCCAATGTTGCCATGGAAACACTACCCCATGGTTACCATGGCAACAGAACCCCATAGTTGCCATGGCAACAATACGCCATGGTTACCATGGCAGCACAACCCCATGGTTGCCATGGCAACACAACCCCATGGTACCATGGCAACACAACCGCATTGTTACCATAGCAACCCAACCCCATAGTTACCATGGCGACAAAACCCCATGGTTGCCATGGCAACACAACCGCATGGTTACCATAGCAACCCAACCCCATAGTTACCATGGCAACACAACCCCATGGTTGCCATGGAAACACTACCCCATGGTTGCCATGGCAACAGAACCCCATAGTTGCCATGGCAACAAAACGCCATGGTTGCCATGGCAACAGAACACCATAGTTGCCATGGCAACAAAACGCCATGGTTACCATGGCAACACAACCCCATGGTTGCCATGGCAACCCAAACCCATGGTTGCCAAGGCAACTAAACCCCATAGTTTCCATAGCAACGCAACCCCATAGTTACCATGGCAACACAACCCCGTAGTTGCCATGGAAACACTACCCCATGGTTGCCATGGCAACAGAACCCCATAGTTGCCATGGCAACAAAACGCCATGGTTACCATGGCAACACAACCCCATGGTTGCCATGGCAACCCAACCCCATAGTTGCCATGGCAACTAAACGCCATGGTTACCATGGCAACCCAACCCCATGGTTACCATGGACACAGAACCCCATGGTTACCATAGCAACCAAACCCCGTGGTTGCCATGGCAACCCAACCCCGTGGTTACCATAGTAACCAAACCCCGTGGTTGCCATGGCAACCCAACCCCATGGTTACCATGGCAACACTACCCCATGGTTCCCATGGCAACACAACCCAGTGGTTGCCATGGCAACCCAACCCCATCGTTACCATGGCAACACAACCCCATGGTTGCCATGGAAACACTACCCCATGGTTGCCATGGCAACAGAACCCCATAGTTGCCATGGCAACAAAACGCCATGGTTACCATGGCAACACAACCCCATGGTTGCCATGGGAACCCAACCCCATGGTTACCATGGCAACACAACCGCATGGTTACCATTGCAACCCAAACCCATAGTTACCATGGCAACACAACCCCATGGTTGTCATGGAAACACTACCCTATGGTTGCCATGGCAAAAGAACCCCATAGTTGCCTTGGCAACAAAACGCCATGGTTCCCATGGCAACAGAAACCCATAGTTGCCATGGCAACTAAACGGCATGGTTACCATGGCAACACAACCGCATGGTTGCCATGGCAACCCAACCCCATGGTTACCATGGCAACACAACCCCATGGTTGCCATGGAAATACTACCCCATGGTTGCCATGGTAACAGAACCCCATAGTTGCCATGGCAACAAAACGCCATGGTTACCATGGCAACACAACACCATGGTTGCCATGGCAACCCAACCCCATAGTTGCCATGGCAACTAAACGCCATGGTTACCATGGCAACCCAACTCGATGGTTACCATGGACACAGAACCCCATGGTTACCATAGCAACCAAACCCCGTGGTTGCCATGGCAACCCAATCCCATGGTTACCATGGCAACACAACCCCATGGTTCCCATGGCAACACAACCCCGTGGTTGCCATGGCAACACTACCCCATGGTTACCATGGCAACAGAACCCCATGGTTGCCATGGCAGCCCAACACCATGGTTGCCAAGGCAACTAAACCCCAGAGTTTCCATAGAAACTCAACCCCATAGTTACCATGGCAACACAACCCCATGGTTGCCATGGCAACACAACCCCATGGTTGCCATGGCAACAGAACCCCATAGTTGCCATGGGAACAAAACGCCATGGTTACCATGGCAACACTACCCCATGGTTGCCAAGGCAACAAAGCCCAATTGTTACCATGGCAACACAACCACATGGTTACCATAGCAACCCAACCTCATAGTTACCATGGCAACACAACCCCATGGTTGCCATGGAAACACTACCCCATGGTTGCCATGGCAACAGAACCGCATAGTTGCCATGGAAACAAAAGGCTATGGTTACCATGGCAACAGAACCCCATAGTTGCCATGGCTACAAAACGCCATGGTTACCATGGCAACAGAACACCATGGTTGCCATGGAAACCCAACCCCATCGTTGCCAAGGCAACTAAACCCCATAGTTTCCATAGCAACCCAGCCCCATAGTTACCATGGCAACACAACCCCAATGTTGCCATGGAAACACTACCCCATGGTTACCATGGCAACAGAACCCCATAGTTGCCATGGCAACAATACGCCATGGTTACCATGGCAACCCAACCCCATGGTTACCATGGACACAGAACCCCATGGTTACAATAGCAACCAAACCCTGTGGTTGCCATGGCAACCCAACCCCATGGTTACCATAGCAACCAAACCCCGTGGTTGCCATGGCAACCCAACCCCATGGTTACCATGGCAACACAACCCCATGGTTGCCATGGCAACCCAACCCCATGGTTACCATGGCAACACAACCCCATAGTTGCCATTGCAACAAAACGCCATAGTTTCCATAAACACCCAACCGAATAGTTACCATGGCAACACAACCCCATGGTTCCCATGGCAACACAACCCCGTGGTTGCCATGGCAACACTACCCCATGGTTACCATGGCAACAGAACCCCATAGTTGCCTTGGCAACTAAACGGCATGGTTAGCATTGCAACAGAACCCCGTAGTTGCCATGGCAACTAAACGCCATGGTTACCATGGCAACCCAACCCCATGGTTGCCATGGTCACAGAACCCCATGGTTTCCATAGCAACCAAACCCCGTGGTTGCCATGGCAACGCAACCCCACGGTTACCATGGCAACGCAACCCCATGGTTCCCATGGCAAAACAACCCCGTGGTTGACATGGCAATCCAACCCCATCGTTACCATGGCAACAAAACCCCATGGTTGCCATGGAAGCACTACCCCATGGTTGCCATGGCAACAGAACCCCATAGTTGCCATGGCAACAAAACGCCATGGTTACCATGGCAACACAACCCCATGGTTGCCATGGCAACCCAACCCCATGGTTTCCAAGGCAACTAAACCCCATAGTTTCCATAGCAACCCAATCCCATGGTTACCATGGCAACACAACCGCATGGTTACCACAACAACACAACCGCATGGTTACCACGGCAACCCAACTGCATGGTTACCACGGCATCTCAACCCCACGGTTGCCATGGCAACTAAACCACATGGCTACCATGGCAACACAACCCCATGGTTGCCATGGCAACCCAACCCCATGGTTACCATGGCAACACAACCGCATGGTTACCATAGCAACCCAAACCCATAGTTACCATGGCAACACAACCCCATGGTTGCCATGGAAACACTACCCCATGGTTGCCATGGCAACAGAACCCCATAGTTGCCATGGCAACAAAACGCCATGGTTCCCATGGCAACAGAAACCCATAGTTGCCATGGCAACAAAACGCCATGGTTACCATGGAAACACAACCCCATGGTTGCCATGGCAACCCAAACCCATGGTTACCATGGCAACACAACCGCATGGTTACCATAGCAACCCAACCCCATAGTTACCATGGCAACACAACCCCATGGTTACCATGGAAACACTACCCCATGGTTGCCATTGCAACAGAACCCCATAGTTGCCATGGCAACAAAACGCCATGGTTACCATGGCAACACAACCCCATGGTTGCCATGGCAACCCAACCCCATAGTTGCCATGGAAAACTAAACGCCATGGTTACCATGGCAACCCAACCCCATGGTTACCATGGACACAGAACCCCATGGTTACCATAGCAACCAAACCCCGTGGTTGCCATGGCAACCCAACCCCATGGTTACCATAGCAACCAAACCCCGTAGTTTCCATGGCAACCCAACGCCATGGTTACCATGGCAACACAACCCCATGGTTCCCATGGGAACACAACCCCATGGTTGCCATGGAAACACTACCCCATGGTAGCCATCGCAACAGAGCCCCATGGTTGCCATGGCAACAAAACGCCATGGTTACCATGGCAACACAACCCCATGGTTGCCATGGCAACCCAACCCCATAGTTGCCATGGCAACTAAACGCCATGGTTACCATGGCAACCCAACCCCATGGTTACCATCGACACAGAACACCATGGTTACCATAGCAACCAAACCCCGTGGTTTCCATGGCAACCCAATCCCATGGTTACCATGGCAACACAACCGCATGGTTACCACAACAACACAACCGCATGGTTACCACGGCAACCCAACTGCATGGTTACCACGGCATCTCAACCCCACGGTTGCCATGGCAACTAAACCCCATGGTTACCATGGCAACACAACCCCATGGTTGCCATGGCAACCCAACCCCATGGTTACCATCGCAACACAACCGCATGGTTACCATAGCAACCCAAACCCATAGTTACCATGGCAACACAACCCCATGGTTGCCATGGAAACACTACCCCATGGTTGCCATGGCAACAGAACCGCATAGTTGCCATGGCAACAAAACGCCATGGTTCCCATGGCAACAGAAACCCATAGTTGCCATGGCAAAAAAACGCCATGGTTACCATGGCAACACAACCCCATGGTTGCCATGGCAACCCAAACCCATGGTTACCATGGCAACACAACCGCATGGTTACCATAGCAACCCAACCCCATAGTTACCATGGCAACACAACCCCATGGTTACCATGGAAACACTACCCCATGGTTGCCATTGCAACAGAACCCCAGAGTTGCCATGGCAACAAAACGCCATGGTTACCATGGCAACACAACCCCATGGTTGCCATGGCAACCCAACCCCATAGTTGCCATGGCAACTAAACGCCATGGTTACCATGGCAACCCAACCCCATGGTTACCATGGACACAGAACCCCATGGTTACCATAGCAACCAAACCCCGTGGTTGCCATGGCAACCCAATCCCATGGTTACCATGGCAACACAACAGCATGGTTACCACAACAACACAACCGCATGGTTACCACGGCAACCCAACTGCATGGTTACCACGGCATCTCAACCCCAAGGTTGCCATGGCAACTAAACCCCATAGTTTCCATAGGAACCCAACCCCATAGTTACCATGGCAACACAACCCCATCGTTACCATGGCAACACAACCCCATGGTTACCATGGCAACAGAACCCCATAGTTGCCATGGCAACAGAACCCCATAGTTGCCATGGCAACATAACGCCATGGTTACCATGGCAACACAACCCCGTGGTTGCCATGGCAACCCAACCCCATGGTTGCCATGGCAACCCAACCCCATAGTTGCCATGGCAACCCAACCCCATGGTTACCATAGCAACCAAACCCCGTGGTTGCCATGGCAACCCAACCCCATGGTTACCATGGCAACACAACCCCATGGTTGCCATGGCAACCCAACCCCATGGTTACCATGGCAACCCAACCCCATGGTTACCATAGCAACCAAACCCCATAGTTGCCATGGCAACAAAACGCCATGGTTACCATGGCAACACAACCCCATGGTTGCCATGGCAACCCAACCCCATGGTTGCCAAGGCAACTAAACCCCATAGTTTTAATAGCAACCCAACCCCATAGTTACCATGGCAACACAACCCCATGGTTGCTATGGAAACACTACCTTATGGTTGCCATGGCAACAGAACCCCATAGTTGCCATGGCAACAAAACGCCATGGTTACCATGGCAACACAACCCCATGGTTGCCATGGCAACACAACCCCACAGTTGCCATGGCAACTAAACGCCATGGTTACCATGGCAACCCAACCCCATGGTTACCATGGACACAGAACCCCATGGTTACCATAGCAACCAAACCCCGTGGTTCCCATAACAACCCAATCCCATGGTTACCACGGCAACCCAACTGCATGGTTACCACGGCATCTCAACCCCATGGTTGCCATGGCAACTAAACCCCATAGTTTCCATAGCAACCCAACCCCATAGTTACCATGGCAACACAACCCCATAGTTACCATGGCAACACAACCCTATGGTTGCCATGGCAACCCAACCCCATGGTTACCATGGCAACAGAACCCCATAGTTGCCATGGCAACTAAACGCCATGGTTACCATGGCAACACAACCCCATGGTTGCCATGGAAACACTACCCCATGGTTGCCATGGCAACAGAACCCCATAGTTGCCATGGCAACAAAACGCCATGGTTCCCATGGCAACAGAAACCCATAGTTGCCATGGCAACAAAACGCCATGGTTACCATGGCAACACAACCGCATGGTTGCCATGGCAACCCAAACCCATGGTTACCATGGCAACACAACCGCATGGTTACCATAGCAACCCAACCCCATAGTTACCATTGCAACACAACCCCATGGTTGCCATGGAAACACTACCCCATGGTTGCCATTGCAACAGAACCCCAGAGTTGCCATGGCAACAAAACGCCATGGTTACCATGGCAACACAACCCCATGGTTGCCATGGCAACCCAACCCCATAGTTGCCATGGCAACTAAACGCCATGGTTACCATGGCAACCCAACCCCATGGTTACCATGGACACAGAACCCCATGGTTACCATAGCAACCAAACCCCGTGGTTTCCATGGCAACCCAATCCCATGGTTACCATGGCAACACAACAGCATGGTTACCACAACAACACAACCGCATGGTTACCACGGCAACCCAACTGCATGGTTACAACGGCATCTCAACCCCAAGGTTGCCATGGCAACTAAACCCCATAGTTTCCATAGGAACCCAACCCCATAGTTACCATGGCAACACAACCCCATCGTTACCATGGCAACACAACCCCATGGTTACCATGGCAACAGAACCCCATAGTTGCCATGGCAACTAAACGCCATGGTTACCATGGCAACACAACCCCGTGGTTGCCATGGAAACACTACCCCATTGTTGCCATGGCAACAGAACCCCATAGTTGCCATGGCAACATAACGCCATGGTTACCATGGCAACACAACCCCGTGGTTGCCATGGAAACCCAACCCCATGGTTGCCAAGGCAACTAAACCCCATAGTTTCCATAGCAACCCAACCCCATAGTTACCATGGCAACAGAACCCCATAGTTGCCATGGCAACAAAACGCCATGGTTACCATGGCAACACAACCCCATGGTTGCCATGGCAACCCAAACCCATAGTTGCCATGGCAACCCAACCCCATAGTTGCCATGGCAACTAAACGCCATGGTTACCATGGGAACCCAACCCCATGGTTACCATGGCAACAGAACCCCATAGTTGCCATGGCAACTAAACGCCATGGTTGCCATGGCAAAAGAACCCCATAGTTGCCATGGCAACCCAACCCCATGGTTACCATAGCAACCAAACCCCGTGGTTGCCATAGCAACCCAACCCCATGGTTACCATGGCAACACAACCCCATGGTTGCCATGGCAACCCAACCCCATGGTTGCCATGGCAACACAACCCCATAGTTGCCATTGCAACAAAACGCCATAGTTTCCATAAACACCCAACCGAATAGTTACCATGGCAACACAACCCCATGGTTCCCATGGCAACACAACCCCGTGGTTGCCATGGCAACACTACCCCATGGTTACCATGGCAACAGAACCCCATAGTTGCCATGGCAACTAAACGCCATGGTTACCATGGCAACCCAACCCCATGGTTGCCATGGACACAGAACCCCATGGTTACCCTAGCAACCCAACCCCGTGGTTGCCATGGCAACCCAACCCCATGGTTACCATGGCAACAGAACCCCATAGTTGCCATGGCAACTAAATCCCATGGTTACCATGGCAACACAACCCCATGGTTGCCATGGCAACACAACCCCATGGTTGCCATAGCAACCAAACCCCGTGGTTGCCATGGCAACGCAACCCCACGGTTACCATGGCAACGCAATCCCATGGTTCCC
The DNA here is from genome assembly GCF_964035555.1 of Netta rufina. Taxonomy (NCBI): domain Eukaryota; kingdom Metazoa; phylum Chordata; class Aves; order Anseriformes; family Anatidae; genus Netta; species Netta rufina. Next base: position 1,784,187 of record NC_140157.1, read on the forward strand.
ATGGCAAAACAACCCCGTGGTTCACATGGCAATCCAACCCCATCGTTACCATCGCAACACAACCCCATGGTTGCCATGGAAGCACTACCCCATGGTTGCCATGGCAACAGAACCCCATAGTTGCCATGGCAACAAAACGCCATGGTTACCATGGCAACACAACCCCATGGTTGCCATGGCAACCCAACCCCATGGTTGCCAAGGCAACTAAACCCCATAGTTTCCATAGCAACCCAACCCCATAGTTACCATGGCAACACAACCCCATGGTTACCATGGAAACACTACCCCATGGTTTCCATTGCAACAGAACCCCAGAGTTGCCATGGCAACAAAACGCCATGGTTACCATGGCAACACAACCCCATGGTTGCCATGGCAACCCAACCCCATAGTTGCCATGGCAACTAAACGCCATGGTTAACATGGCAACCCAACCCCATGGTTACCATGGACACAGAGCCCCATGGTTACCATAGCAACCAAACCCCGTGGTTGCCATGGCAACCCAATCCCATGGTTACCATGGCAACACAACAGCATGGTTACCACAACAACACAACCGCATGGTTACCACGGCAACCCAACTGCATGGTTACCACGGCATCTCAACCCCACGGTTGCCATGGCAACTAAACCCCATAGTTTCCATAGCAACACAACCCCATCGTTACCATGGCAACACAACCCCATCGTTACCATGGCAACACAACCCCATGGTTGCCATGGCAACAGAACCCCGTAGTTGCCATGGCAACGAAACGCCATGGTTACCATGGCAACACAACCCCATGGTTGCCATGGCAAACCAAGCCCATGGTTACCATGGCAACACAATTGCATGGTTACCATAGCAACTCAACCCCATAGTTACCATGGGAACACAACCCCATGGTTGCCATGGAAACACTACCCCATTGTTGCCATGGCAACAGAACCCCATAGTTGCCATGGCAACATAACGCCATGGTTACCATGGCAACACAACCCCGTGGTTGCCATGGCAACCCAACCCCATGGTTGCCAAGGCAACTAAACCCCATAGTTTCCATAGCAACCCAACCCCATAGTTACCATGGCAACAGAACCCCATAGTTGCCATGGCAACAAAACGCCATGGTTACCATGGCAACACAACCCCATGGTTGCCATGGCAACCCAACCCCATAGTTGCCATGGCAACTAAACGCCATGGTTACCATGGGAACCCAACCCCATGGTTACCATGGCAACAGAACCCCATAGTTGCCATGGCAACTAAACGCCATGGTTTCCATGGCAAAAGAACCCCATAGTTGCCATGGCAACCCAACCCCATGGTTACCATAGCAACCAAACCCCGTGGTTGCCGTGGAAACCCAACCCCATGGTTACCATGGCAACACAACCCCATGGTGGCCATGGCACCCCAACCCCATGGTTACCATGGCAACACAACCCCATAGTTGCCATTGCAACAAAACGCCATAGTTTCCATAAACACCCAACCGAATAGTTACCATGGCAACACAACCCCATGGTTCCCATGGCAACACAACCCCGTGGTTGCCATGGCAACACTACCCCATGGTTACCATGGCAACAGAACCCCATAGTTGCCATGGCAACTAAACGCCATGGTTACCATGGCAACCCAACCCCATGGTTGCCATGGACACAGAACCCCATGGTTACCCTAGCAACCCAACCCCGTGGTTGCCATGGCAACCCAACCACATGGTTACCATGGCAACAGAACCCCATAGTTGCCATGGCAACTAAATCCCATGGTTACCATGGCAACACAACCCCATGGTTGCCATGGCAACACAACCCCATGGTTGCCATAGCAACCAAACCCCGTGGTTGCCATGGCAACGCAACCCCACGGTTACCATGGCAAAACAACCCCGTGGTTGACATGGCAATCCAACCCCATCGTTACCATCGCAACACAACCCCATGGTTGTCATGGAAGCACTACCCCATGGTTGCCATGGCAACAGAACCCCATAGTTGCCATGGCAACAAAACGCCATGGTTACCATGGCAACACAACCCCATGGTTGCCATGGCAACCCAACCCCATGGTTGCCAAGGCAACTAAACCCCATAATTTCCATAGCAACCCAACCCCATAGTTACCATGGCAAGACAACCCCATGGTTGCCATGGAAACACTACCCCATGGTTTCCATGGCAACAGAACCCCATAGTTGCCATGGCAACAAAACGCCATGGTTACCATGGCAACACAACCCCATGGTTGCCATGGCAACACAACCCCACAGTTGCCATGGCAACTAAACGCCACGGTTACCATGGCAACCCAACCCCATGGTTACCATGGACACAGAACCCCATGGTTACCATAGCAACCAAACCCCGTGGTTCCCATAACAACCCAATCCCATGGTTACCATGGCAACACAACCGCATGGCTACCACAACAACACAACCGCATGGTTACCACGGCAACCCAACTGCATGGTTACCACGGCATCTCAACCCCATGGTTGCCATGGCAACTAAACCCCATAGTTTCCATAGCAACCCAACCCCATAGTTACCATGGCAACACAACCCCATAGTTACCATGGCAACACAACCCCATGGTTGCCATGGCAACCCAACCCCATGGTTACCATGGCAACAGAACCCCATAGTTGCCATGGCAACTAAACGCCATGGTTACCATGGCAACACAACCCCATGGTTGCCATGGCAACCCAACACCATGGTTACCATAGCAACCAAACCCCGCCGTTGCCATGGCAACCCAACCCCATGGTTACCATGGCAACACAACACCATGGTTCCCATGGCAACACAACCCCCTGGTTGCCATGGCAACCCAAACCCATAGTTACCATGGCCACACAACCCCATGGTTGCCATGGAAACACTACCCCATGGTTGCCTTGGCAACAGAACCCCATAGTTGCCTTGGCAACGAAACGCCATGGTTACCATGGCAACACAACCCCATGGTTGCCATGGCAACCCAACCCCATGGTTGCCAAGGCAACTAAACCCAATACTTTCCATAGCAACCCAACCCCATAGTTACCATGGCAAAACAACACCATGGTTGCCATGGTAACACAACCCCATGGTTACCATGGCAACCCTACCGCATGGTTACCATAGCAATGCAACCCCATAGTTACCATGGCAACACAACCCCATGGTTGCCATGGAAACACTACCCCACGGTTTCCATGGCAACAGAACCCCATAGTTGCCTTGGGAACAATACGCCATGGTTACCATGGCAACACAACCCCATGGTTGCCATGGCAACCCAACCCCATGGTTACCATAGCAACCAAACCCCGTGGTTGCCATGGCAACCCAATCCCATGGTTACCACGGCAACAAAACCGCATGGTTACCACAACAACACAACCGCATGGTTACCACGGCAACCCAACTGCATGGTTACCACGGCATCTCAACCCCATGGTTGCCATGGCAACTAAACCCCATAGTTTCCATAGCAACCAAACCCCATAGTTACCATGGCAACACAACCCCATCGTTACCATGGCAACACAACCCCATGGTTCCCATGGCAACACAACCCCGTGGTTGCCATGGCAACAGAACCCCATAGTTGCCATGGCAACTAAACGCCATCGTTACCATGGCAACACAACCCCATGGTTGCCATGGCAACCCAACCCCATGGTTACCATAGCAACCAAACCCCGTAGTTGCCATGGCAACACAACACCATGGTTACCATGGCAACACAACCCCATGGTTGCCATGGCAACCCAACACCATGGTTACCATAGCAACCAAACCCCGCCGTTGCCATGGCAACCCAACCCCATGGTTACCATGGCAACACAACCCCATGGTTCCCATGGCAACACAACCCCGTGGTTGCCATGGCAACCCAACCCCATAGTTACCATGGCCACACAACCCCATGGTTGCCATTGAAACACTACCCCATGGTTGCCTTGGCAACAGAACCCCATAGTTGCCTTGGCAACGAAACGCCATGGTTACCATGGCAACACAACCCCATGGTTGCCATGGCAACCCAACCCCATGGTTGCCAAGGCAACTAAACCCAATACTTTCCATAGCAACCCAACCCCATAGTTACCATGGCAACACAACACCATGGTTGCCATGGTAACACAACCCCATGGTTACCATGGCAACCCTACCGCATGGTTACCATAGCAATGCAACCCCATAGTTACCATGGCAACACAACCCCATGGTTGCCATGGAAACACTACCCCACGGTTTCCATGGCAACAGAACCCCATAGTTGCCTTGGGAACAATACGCCATGGTTACCATGGCAACACAACCCCATGGTTGCCATGGCAACCCAACCCCATGGTTACCATAGCAACCAAACCCCGTGGTTGCCATGGCAACCCAATCCCATGGTTACCACGGCAACTAAACCGCATGGTTACCACAACAACACAACCGCATGGTTACCACGGCAACCCAACTGCATGGTTACCACGGCATCTCAACCCCATGGTTGCCATGGCAACTAAACCCCATAGTTTCCATAGCAACCAAACCCCATAGTTACCATGGCAACACAACCCCATCGTTACCATGGCAACACAACCCCATGGTTGCCATGGCAACACAACCCCGTGGTTGCCATGGCAACAGAACCCCATAGTTGCCATGGCAACTAAACGCCATGGTTACCATGGCAACACAACCCCATGGTTGCCATGGCAACCCAACCCCATGGTTACCATAGCAACCAAACCCCGTAGTTGCCATGGCAACACAACACCATGGTTACCATGGCAACACAACCCCATGGTTCCCATGGCAACACAACCCCGTGGTTGCCATGGCAACCCAACCCCATGGTTACCATGGCAACACAACCCCATGGTTGCCATGGAAACACCACCCCATGGTTGCCATGGCAACAGAACCCCATAGTTGCCATGGCAACAAAACGCCATAGTTTCCATAGCAACCCAACCGAATAGTTACCATGGCAACACAACCCCGTGGTTGCCATGGCAACACTACCCCATGGTTACCATGGCAACAGAACCCCACAGTTGCCTTGGCAACTAAACGCCATGGTTAGCATTGCAACACAACCCCATAGATGCCATGGCAACTAAACGTCATGGTTACCATGGCAACCCAACCCCATGGTTGCCATGGACACAGAACTCCATGGTTACCCTAGCAACCAAACCCCGTGCTTGCCATGGCAACCCAATCCCATGGTTACCATGGCAACAGAACCCCATAGATGCCATGGCAACTAAATCCCATGGTTACCATGGCAACCCAACCCCATGGTTGCCATGGACACAGAACCCCATGGTTACCCTAGCAACCAAACCCCATGGTTACCATGGCAACGCAACCCCATGGTTCCCATGGCAAAACAACCCCGTGGTTGACATGGCAATCCAACCCCATCGTTACCATGGCAACACAACCCCATGGTTGCCATGGAAGCACTACCCCATGGTTGCCATGGCAACAGAACCCCATAGTTGCCATGGCAACAAAACGCCATGGTTACCATGGCAACACAACCCCATGGTTGCCATGGCAACCCAACCCCATGGTTCCCAAGGCAACTAAACCCCATAGTTTCCATAGCAACTAAACGCCATAGTTACCATGGCAACACAACCCCATCGTTACCATGGCAACACAACCCCATGGTTGCCATGGCAACCCAACCCCATGATTACCATGGCAACAGAACACCATAGTTGCCATGGCAACTAAACGCCATGGTTACCATTGCAACACAACCCCATGGTTGCCATGGCAACCCAACCCCATGGTTACCATAGCAACGAAACCCCGTGGTTGCAATGGCAACCCAACCCCATGGTTACCATGGCAACAGAACCCCATAGTTGCCTTGGCAAAGAAACGCCATGGTTACCATGGCAACCCGACCCCATGGTTACCATGGACACAGAACCCCATGGTTACCATAGCAACCAATCCCCGTGGTTGCCATGGCAACCCAATCCCATGGTTACCATGGCAACACAACCGCATGGTTACCACAACAACACAACCGCATGGTTACCACGGCAACCCAACTGCATGGTTACCACGGCATCTCAACACCATAGTTGCCATGGAAATAAACCCCATAGTTTCCACAGCAACCCAACCCCATAGTTACCATGGCTACACAACCCCATGGTTCCCATGGCAACACAACCCCGTGGTTGCCATGGCAACAGAACCCCATAGTTGACATGGCAACAAAACGCCATGGTTACCATGGCAACACAACCCCATGTTTGCCATGGCAACCCAACCCCATAGTTGCCATGGCAACTAAACGCCATGGTTACCATGGCAACCCAACCCCATGGTTACCATGGACACAGAACCCCGTGGTTGCCATGGCAACCCAATCCCATGGTTACCATGGCACCACAACAGCATGGTTACCACAACAACACAACCGCATGGTTACCACGGCATCTCAACCCCATGGTTGCCATGGCAACTAAACCCCATAGTTTCCATAGCAACCCAACCCCATAGTTACCATGGCAACACAACCCATGGTTGCCATGGCAACACAACCCCGTGGTTACCATGGCAACCCTATTGCATGGTTACCATAGCAATCCAACCCCATAGTTACCATGGCAACACAACCCCATGGTTGCCATGGAAACACTACCCCACGGTTGCCATGGCAAAAGAACCCCATAGTTGCCATGGCAACAAAACGCCATGGTTACCATGGCAACACTACCCCATGGTTGCCATGGCAACCCAACCCCATGGTTGCCAAGGCAACTAAACCCCATAGTTTCCATAGCAACCCAACCCCATAGTTACCATGGCAACACAACCCCATGGTTGCCATGGAAACACTACCCCATGGTTGCCATGGCAACAGAACCCCATAGTTGACATGGCAACAAAACGCCATGCTTACCATGGCAACACAACCCCATGGTTGCCATGGCAACCAAACCCCATAGTTGCCATGGCAACTAAACGCCATGGTTACCATGGCAACACAACCCCATGGTTACCATGGACACAGAACCCCATGGTTACCATAGCAACCAAACCCCGTGGTTGCCATGGCAACCCAATCCCATGGTTACCATGGCAACACAACCGCATGGTTACCACAACAACACAACCGCATGGTTACCACGGCAACCCAACTGCATGGTTACCACGGCATCTCAACCCCATGGTTGCCATGGAAACTAAACCCCATAGTTTCCACAGCAACCCAACCGCATGGTTACGATGGCAACACAACCCCATTGTTCCCATGGCAACACAACCCCGTGGTTGCCATGGCAACAGAACCTCATAGTTGACATGGCAACAAAACGCCATGGTTACCATGGCAACACAACCCCATGGTTGCCATGGCAACCGAACCCCATAGTTGCCATGGCAACTAAACGCCATGGTTACCATGGCAACCCAACCCCATGGTTACCATGGACACAGAACCCCGTGGTTTCCATGGCAACCCAATCCCATGGTTAACATGTCAACACAACCGCATGGTTACCACGGCAACGCAACTGCATGGTTACCACGGCATCTCAACCCCATGGTTACCATGGCAACTAAACCCCATAGTTTCCATAGCAACCCAACCCCATAGTTACCATGGCAACACAACGCCATGGTTCCCATGGCAACACAACCCCGTGGTTGCCATGGCAACCCAACCCCATGGTTACCATGGCAACAGAACACCATAGTTTCCATGGCAACTAAACGCCACGGTTACCATGGCAACACAACCCCATGTTTGCCATGGCAACCCAACCCCATGGTTACCATAGCAACCAAACCCCGTGGTTGCCATGGCAACGCAACCCCATGGTTACCATGGCAACGCAACCCCATGTTTCCCATGGCAACACAACCCCGTGGTTGCCATGGCAAACCAACCCCATCGTTACCATTGCAACACAACCCCATGGTTGCCATGGAAGCACTACCCCATGGTTGCCATGGCAACAGAACCGCATAGTTGCCATGGCAACAAAACGCCATGGTTACCATGGCAACACAACCCCATGGTTGCCATGGAAACCCAACCCCATGGTTGCCAAGGCAACTAAACACCTTAGTTTCCATAGCAACCCAACCCCATAGTTACCATGGCAACACAACCCCATTGTTGCCATGGAAACACTACCCCATGGTTGCCATGGCAACAGAACCCCATAGTTGCCATGGCAACAAAACACCATGGTTACCATGGCAACACAACCCCATGGTTGCCATGGCAACCCAACCCCACAGTTGCCATGGCAACTAAACGCCATGGTTACCATGGCAACCCAACCCCATGGTTACCATGGACACAGAACCCCATGGTTACCATAGCAACCAAACCCGGTGGTTGCCATGGCAACCCAATCCCATGGTTACCACGGCAACACAACCGCATGGTTACCACAAAAACACAACTGCATGGTTACCACGGCAACCCAACTGCATGGTTACCACGGCATCTCAACCCCATGGTTGCCATGGCAACTAAACCCCATAGTTTCCATAGCAACCCAACCCCATAGTTACCATGGCAACACAACCCCATCGTTACCATGACAACACAACCCCATGGTTGCCATGGCAACCCAACCCCATGGTTACCATGGCAACAGAACCCCATAGTTGCCATGGCAACTAAACGCCATGGTTACCATGGCAACACAACCCCATGGTTGCCATGGCAACACTACCCCATCGTTACCATAGCAACCAAACCCCGTGGATGCCATGGCAACCCAACCCCATGGTTACCATGGCAACACAACCCCATGGTTCCCATGGCAACACAACCCCGTGGTTGCCATGGCAACCCAACCCCATGGTTACCATGGCAACACAACCCCATGGTTGCCATGGCAACCCAACCCCATGGTTACCATAGCAACCAAACCCCGCCGTTGCCATGGCAACCCAACCCCATGGTTACCATGGCAACAGAACCCCATAGTTGCCATGGCAACAAAACGCCATGGTTACCATGGCAACACAACCCCATGGTTGCCATGGTAACACAACCCCATGGTTACCATGGCAACAGAACCCCATGGTTACCATGGCAACCCAACCCCATGGTTACCATAGCAACCAAACCCCGTGGTTGCCATGGCAACCCAAACCCATGGTTACCATGGCAACACAACCCCATGGTTCCCATGGCAACACAACACCGTGGTTGCCATGGCAACCCAACCCCATCGTTACCATGGCAACACAACCCCATGGTTGGCATGGAAACACTACCCCATGGTTTCCATGGCAACAGAACCCCATGGTTACCATGGCAACAAAACGCCATGGTTGCCATGGCAACACAACCCCATGGTTGCCATGGAAACACTACCCTATGGTTGCCATGGCAACAGAACCCCATAGTTGCCATGGCAACAAAACGCCATGGTTGCCATGGCAACAGAACCCCACAGTTGCCATGGCAACAAAACGCAATGTTTACAATGGCAAAACAACCCCATGGTTGCCATGGAAACCCAACCCCATGGTTGCCAAGGCAACTAAACCCCATAGTTTCCATAGCAACCCAACCCCATAGTTACCATGGCAACACAACCCCATGGTTGCCATGGAAACACTACCCCATGGTTGCCATGGCAACAGAACCCCATAGTTGCCATGGCAACAAAACACCATGGTTACCATGGCAACACAACCCCATGGTTGCCATGGCAACACAACCCCATAGTTGCCATGGCAAATAAACGCCATGGTTACCATGGCAACCCAACCCCATGGTTACCATGGACACAGAACCCCATGGTTACCATAGCAACCAAACCCCGTGGTTGCCATGGCAACCCAATCCCATGGTTACCATGGCAACAGAACCGCATGGTTACCACAACAACACAACCGCATGGTTACCACGGCATCTCAACCGCATGGTTACCACGGCAACCCAACTGCATGGTTACCACTGCATCTCAACCCCATGGTTGCCATGGCAACTAAACCCCATAGTTTCCATAGCAACCCAACCCCATAGTTACCATGGCAACCCAACCCCATCGTTACCATGGCAACAGAACCCCATGGTTGCCATGGCAACTAATCGCCATGGTTACCATGGCAACACAACCCTATGGTTGCCATGGCAACCCAACCCCATGGTTACCATAGCAACCAAACCACGTTGTTGCCATGGCAACCCAACCCCATGGTTACCATGGCAACACAACCCCATGGTTCCCATGGCAACACAACCCCGTGGTTGCCATGGCAACCCAACCCCATCGTTACCATGGCATCACAACCCCATGGTTGCCATGGAAACACTACCCCATGGATGCCATGGAAACACTACCCCATGGTTGCCATGGCAACAGAACCCCATAGTTGCCTTGGCAACAAAACGCCATGGTTACCATGGCAACACAACCCCATGGTTGCCATGGAAACACTACCCCATGGTTGCCATGGCAACAGAACCCCATAGTTGCCATGGCAACAAAACGCCATGGTTACCATGGCAACACAACCCCATGGTTGCCATGGTTACACAACCCCATGGTTACCATGGCAACAGAACCCCATGGTTACCATGGAAACCCAACCCCATGGTTACCATAGCAACCAAACCCCGTGGTTGCCATGGCAACCCAACCCCATCGTTACCATGGCAACACAACCCCATGGTTGGCATGGAAACACTACCCCATGGTTTCCATGGCAACAGAACCTCATGGTTACCATGGCAACAAAACGCCATGGTTACCATGGCAACACAACCCCATGGTTGCCATGGAAACACTACCTCATGGTTGCCATGGCAAAAGAACCCCACAGTTGCCATGGCAACAAAACGCCATGGTTGCCATGGCAACAGAACCCCACAGTTGCCATGGCAACAAAACGCCATGGTTACCATGGCAAAACAACCCCATGGTTCCCATGGCAACACAACCCCATGGTTGCCATGGCAACCCAACCCCATGGTTACCATGGCAACACAACCGCATGGTTACCATAGCAACCCAACCCCATAGTTACCATGGCAACCCAACGCCATGGTTACCATGGCAACAGAACCCCATAGTTGCCATGGCAACACAACCGCATGGTTACCATGGCAACCCAACCCCATAGTTACCATGGCAACCCAACCCCATGGTTGCCATGGAAACACTACCCCATGCTTGCCATGGCAACAGAACCCCATAGTTGCCATGGTGACAAAACGCCATGGCTGCCATGGCAACCCAACCCCATGGTTACCATGGCAACAAAACGCCATGGTTACCATGGCAACAAAACGCCATGGTTACCATGGCAACCCAACCCCATGGTTGCCAAGGCAACTAAACCCCATAGTTTCCATAGCAACACAACCCCATAGTTACCATGGCAACACAACCCCATGGTTCCCATGGCAACACAACCCCGTGGTTGCCATGGCAACAGAACCCCATAGTTGCCATGGCAACTAAACGCCATGGTTACCATGGCAACACAACCCCGTGGTTACCATAGCAACCAAACCCCGTGGTTGCCATGGCAACCCAACCCCATGGTTACCATGGCAACACAACCCCATGGTTCCCAGGGGAACACAACCCCGTGGTTGCCATGGCAACAAAACGCCATGGTTACCATGGCAACACAACCCCATGGTTGCCATGGCAACCCAACCCCATGGTTACCATGGCAACACAACCGCATGGTTACCATAGCAACCCAACCCCATAGTTACCATGGCAACCCAACCCCATGGTTGCCATGGAAACACTACACCATGCTTGCCATGGCAACAGAACCCCATAGTTGCCATGGCAACAAAACGCCATGGTTGCCATGGCAACCCAACCCCATGGTTACCATGGCAACAAAACGCCATGGTTACCATGGCAACCCAACCCCATGGTTACCATGGTAACAGAACCCCATAGTTGCCATGGCAACTAAACGCCATGGTTACCATGGCAACACAACTCTATGGTTACCATAGCAACCAAACCCCGTGGTTGCCATGGCAACCCAACCCCATGGTTACCATGGCAACACAACCCCATGGTTCGCATGGCAACACAACCCCGTGGTTGCCATGGCAACAAAACGCCATGGTTACCATGGCAACACAACCCCATGGTTGCCATGGCAACCCAACCCCATGGTTACCATGGCAACACAACCGCATGGTTACCATAGCAACCCAACCCCATAGTTACCATGGCAACCCAACGCCATGGTTACCATGGCAACAGAACCCCATAGTTGCCATGGCAACACAACCGCATGGTTACCATAGCAACCCAACCCCATAGTTACCATGGCAACACAACCCCATGGTTGCCACGGAAACACTACCCCATGCTTGCCATGGCAACAGAACCCCATAGTTGCCATGGTAACAAAACGCCATGGTTACCATGGCAACAAAACGCCATGGTTACCATGGCAACCCAACCCCATGGTTGCCAAGGGAACTAAACCCCATAGTTTCCATAGCAACACAACCCCATAGTTACCATGGCAACACAACCCCATGGTTCCCATGGCAACACAACCCCGTGGTTGCCATGGCAACAGAACCCAATAGTTGACATGGCAACAAAACGCCATGGTTACCATGGCAACACAACCCCATGGTTGCCATGGCAACCCAGCCCCATAGTTCCCATGGCAACTAAACGCCATGGTTACCATGGCAACCCAACCCCATGTTTACCATGGACACAGAACCCCCTGGTTGCCATGGCAACCCAATCCCATGGTTACCATGGCAACACAACCACATGGTTACCACAACAACACAACCGCATGGTTACCACGGAAACCCAACTGCATGGTTACCACGGCATCTCAACCCCATGGTTGCCATGGCAACTAAACCACATAGTTTCCATAGCAACCCAACCCCATAGTTACCATGGCAACACAACCCCATGGTTCCCATGGCAACACAACCCCGTGGTTACCATGGCAACCCAACCCCATTGTTATCATGGCAACAGAACCCCATAATTGCCATGGCAACTCAACGCCATGGTTGCCATGGCAACCCAACCCCATCGTTACCATGGCAACACAACCCCATGGTTACCATGGCAACACAACCGCATGGTTACCATAGCAACCCAAACCCATAGTTACCATGGCAACACAACCCCATGGTTGCCATGGAAACACTACCCCATGGTTGCCATGGCAACAGAACCCCATGGTTGCCATGGCAACACTACCCCACGGTTGCCATGGCAACAGAACCGCATAGTTGCCATGGCAACAAAACGCCATGGTTACCATGGCAACACAACACCATGGTTGCCATGGTAACACAACCCCATGGTTACCATGGCAACCCTACCGCATGGTTACCATAGCAATCCAACCCCATAGTTACCATGGCAACACAACCCCATGGTTGCCATGGAAACACTACCCCACGGTTGCCATGGCAACAGAACCCCATAGTTGCCTTGGCAACAAAACGCCATGGTTACCATGGCAACACAACCCCATGGTTGCCATGGCAACCCAACCCCAAAGTTGCCAAGGCAACTAAACCCCATAGTTTCCATAGCAAACCAACCCCATAGTTACCATGGCAACCAAACCCCATAGTTGCCATGGCAACTAAACGCCATGGTTACCATGGCAACCCAACCCCATGGTTACCATCGACACAGAACCCCATGGTTACCATAGCAACCAAACCCCATAGTTTCCATAGCAACCCAACCCCATAGTTACAATGGCAACACTACCCCATGGTTGCCATGGAAACACTACCCCATGGTTGCCATGGCAACAGAACCCCATAGTTGCCATGGCAACAAAACGCCATGGTTACCATGGAAACACACCCCCATGGTTTCCATTGCAACCCAACCCCATAGTTGCCATGGCAACTAAACGCCATGGTTACCATGGCAACCCAACCCCATGGTTACCATCGACACAGAAACCCATGGTTACCATAGCAACCAAACCCCATAGTTTCCATAGCAACCCAACCCCATAGTTACCATGGCAACCCAACCCCATCGATACCATGGCAACACAACCCCATGGTTGCCATGGCAACCCAACCCCATGGTTACCATGGCAACAGAACCCCATAGTTGCCATGGCAACTAAACGCTATGGTTACCATGGCAATACAACCCCATAGTTGCCATGGCAACCCAACCCCATGGTTACCATAGCAGCCAAACCCCGTGGTTGCCATGGTAACCCAACCCCATGGTTACCATGGCAACACAACCCCATGGTTCCCATGGGAACACAACCCCGTGGTTTCCATGGCAACCCAACCCCATCGTTACCATGGCAACACAACCCCATGGTTGCCATGGAAACACTACCCCATGGTTGCCATGGCAACAGAACCCCATAGTTGCCATGGCAACAAAACGCCATGGTTACCATGGCAACAAAACCCCATGGTTGCCATGGCAAACCAACCCCATGTTTACCATGGCAACACAACCGCATGGTTACCATAGCAACCCAACCCCATAGTTACCATGGTAACACAACCCCATGGTTGCAATGGAAACACTACCCCATGGTTGCCATGGCAACAGAACCCCATAGTTGCCATGGCAACAAAACTCCATGGGTGCCATGGCAACAGAAACCCATAGTTGCCATGGCAACAAAACGCCATGGTTACCATGGCAACACAACCCCATGGTTGCCATGGCAACCCAACCCCATGGTTGCCAAGGCAACTAAACCCCATAGTTTCCATAGCAACCCAACCCCATAGTTACCATGGCAACACAAACCCATGGTTGCCATGGAAACACTACGCCATGGTTTCCATGGCAACACAACCACATTGTTGCCATGGCAAATAAACGCTATGGTTACCATGGCAACACAACCCCATAGTTGCCATGGCAACCCAACCCCATGGTTACCATAGCAGCCAAACCCCGTGGTTGCCATGGTAACCCAACCCCATGGTTACCATGGCAACACAACCCCATGGTTCCCATGGCAACACAACCCCGTGGTTGCCATGGCAACCCAACCCCATCGTTACCATGGCAACACAACCCCATGGTTGCCATGGTAACCCAACCCCATGGTTGCCATGGCAACAGAACCCCATAGTTGCCATGGCAACAAAACGCCATGGTTACCATGGCAACCCAACCCCATGGTTACCATGGACACAGAACCCCATGGTTACCATAGCAACCAAACCACGTGGTTGCCATGGCAACAGAACCCCATCGTTACCATGGCAACACAACCCCATGGTTTCCATGGAAACACTACCCCATGGTTGCCATGGCAAAAGAACCCCATAGTTGCCATGGCAACAAAACGCCATGGTTACCATGGCAACACTACCCCATGGTTGCCATGGCAACCCAACCCCATGGTTACCATGGCAACACAACCGCATGGTTACCATAGCAACCCAACCCCATAGTTACCATTGCAACACAACCCCATGGTTGCCATGGAAACACTACGCCATGGTTTCCATAGCAACAGAACCCCATAGTTGCCATGGCAACAAAACGCCATGGTTGCCATGGCAACAGAACCCCATAGTTGCCATGGCAACAAAACGCCATGGTTACCATGGCAACACAACCCCATGGTTGCCATGGCAACCCAACCCCATGGTTGCCAAGGCAACTAAACACCATAGTTTCCATAGCAACCCAACCCCATAGTTACCATGGCAACACAACCCCATGGTTGCCATGGAAACACTACCCCATGGTTGCCATGGCAACAGAACCCCATAGTTGCCATGGCAACAAAACGCCATGGTTACCATGGCAACACAACCGATGGTTGCCATGGCAACCCAACCCCATAGTTGCCATGGTAACTAAACGCCATGGTTACCATGGACACAGAACCCCATGGTTACCATAGCAACCTAAACCCGTGGTTGCAATGGCAACCCAATCCCACGGTTACCATGGCAACACAACCGCATGGTTACCACAACAACACAACCGCATGGTTACCACGGCAACCCAACTGCATGGTTACCACGGAATCTCAACCCCATGGTTGCCATGGCAACTAAACCCCATAGTTTCCATAGCAACCCAACCCCATAGTTACCATGGCAACACAACCCCATCGTTACCATGGCAACACAACCCCATAGTTGCCATGGCAACCCAACCCCATGGTTACCATGGCAACAGAACCCCATAGTTGCCATGGCAACTAAACGCCATGGTTACCATGGCAACACAACCCCATGGTTACCATAGCAACCAAACCCCGTGGTTGCCATGGCAACCCAACCCCATGGTTACCATGGCAACACAACCCCATGGTTCCCATGGAAACACAACCCCGTGGTTGCCATGGCAACAAAACGCCATGGTTACCATGGCAACAGAACCCCATGGTTGCCATGGCAACCCAACCCCATGGTTACCATGGCAACACAACCGCATGGTTACCATAGCAACCCAACCCCATAGTTACCATGGCAACCCAACCCCATGGTTACCATGGCAACAGATCCCCATAGTTGCCATGGCAACACAACCGCATGGTTACCATAGCAACCCAACCCCATAGTTACCATGGCAACACAACCCCATGGTTGCCATGGAAACACTACCCCATGCTTGCCATCGCAACAGAACCCCATAGTTGCCATGGCAACAAAACGCCATGGTTGCCATGGCAACCCAACCCCATGGTTACCATGGCAACAAAACGCCATGGTTACCATGGCAACAAAACGCCATGGTTGCCATGGCAACCCAACCCCATGGTTACCATGGCAACAAAACGCCATGGTTACCATGGCAACAAAACGCCATGGTTACCATGGCAACACAACTCTATGGTTACCATAGCAACCAATCCCCGTGGTTGCCATGGCAACCCAACCCCATGGTTACCATGGCAACACAACCCCATGGTTCCCATGGCAACACAACCCCGTGGTTGCCATGGCAACCCAACACCATCGTTTCCATGGCAACACAACCCCATGGTTGCCATGGAAACACTACGCCATGGTTTCCATAGCAACAGAACCCCATAGTTGCCATGGCAACAAAACGCCATGGTTGCCATGGCAACAGAACCCCATAGTTGCCATGGCAACAAAACGCCACGGTTACCATGGCAACACAACCCCATGGTTGCCATGGCAGCCCAACCCCATGTTTGCCAAGGCAACTAAACCCCATAGTTTCCATAGCAACCCAACCCCATAGTTACCGTGGCAACACAACCCCATGGTTGCCATGGCAACAGAACCCCATAGTTGCCATGGCAACAGAACGCCATGGTTACCATGGCAACACAACCGATGGTTGCCATGGCAACCCAACCCCATAGTTGCCATGGTAACTAAACGCCATGGTTACCATGGACACAGAACCCCATGGTTACCATAGCAACCTAACCCCGTGGTTGCAATGGCAACCCAATCCCATGGTTACCATGGCAACACAACCGCATGGTTACCACAACAACACAACCGCATGGTTACCACGGCAACCCAACTGCATGGTTACCACGGCATCTCAACCCCATGGTTGCCATGGCAACTAAACCCCATAGTTTCCATAGCAACCCAACCCCATGGTTACCATAGCAACCAAACCCCGTGGTTGCCATGGCAACCCAACCCCATGGTTACCATGGCAACACAACCCCATGGTTCCCATGGCAACACAACCCCGTGGTTGCCATGGCAACAAAACGCCATGGTTACCATGGCAACAGAACCCCATGGTTGCCATGGCAACCCAACCCCATGGTTACCATGGCAACACAACCGCATGGTTACCATAGCAACCCAACCCCATAGTTACCATGCAAACCAACCCCATGGTTACCATGGCAACAGATCCCCATAGTTGCCATGGCAACACAACCGCATGGTTACCATAGCAACCCAACCCCATAGTTACCATGGCAACGCAACCACATGGTTGCCATGGAAACACTACCCCATGCTTGCCATGGCAACAGAACCCTATAGTTGCCATGGCAACAAAACGCCATGGTTGCCATTGCAACCCAACTCCATGGTTACCATGGCAACAAAACGCCATGGTTACCATGGCAACAAAACGCCATGGTTGCCATGGCAACCCAACCCCATGGTTACCATGGCAACAGAACCCCATAGTTGCCATGGCAACTAAACGCCATGGTTACCATGGCAACACAACTCTATGGTTACCATAGCAACCAAACCCCGTGGTTGCCATGGCAACCCAACACCATGGTTACCATGGCAACACAACCGCATGGTTACCATGGCAACACAACCCCGTGGTTGCCATGGCAACAACACGCCATGGTTACCATGGCAACAGAACCCCATAGTTGCCATGGCAACACAACCGCATGGTTACCATAGCAACCCAACCCCATAGTTACCATGGCAACACAACCCCATGGTTTGCAATGGAAACACTACCCCATGCTTGCCATGGCAACAGAACCCCATAGTTGCCATGGTAACAAAACGCCATGGCTGCCATGGCAACCCAACCCCATGGTTACCATGGCAACAAAACGCCATGGTTACCATGGCAACAAAACGCCATGGTTACCATGGCAACCCAACCCCATGGTTGCCATGGCAACACAACCCCATGGTTGCCATGGCAACACAACCACATGGTTGCCATGGCAACAGAACCCCATAGTTGACATGGCAACAAAACGCCATGGTTGCCAAGGCAACTAAACCCCATAGTTTCCATAGCAACACAACCCCATAGTTACCATGGCAACACAACCCCATGGTTCCCATGGCAACACAACCCCATGGTTGCCATGGCAACAGAACCCCATAGTTGCCATGGCAACACAACCCCATGGCTGCCATGGCAACCCAACCCCATGGTTACCATGGCAACAAAACGCCATGGTTGCCAAGGCAACTAAACCCCATAGTTTCCATAGCAACACAACCCCATAGTTACCATGGCAACACAACCCCATGGTTCCCATGGCAACACAACCCCATGGTTGCCATGGCAACACAACACCATGGTTGCCATGGCAACACAACCCCATGGCTGCCATGTCAACCCAACCCCATGGTTACCATGGCAACAAAACGCCATGGTTGCCAAGGCAACTAAACCCCATAGTTTCCATAGCAACACAACCCCATAGTTACCATGGCAACACAACCCCATGGTTCCCATGGCAACACAACCCCATGGTTGCCATGGCAACAGAACCCCATAGTTGACATGGCAACAAAACGCCATGGTTACCATGGCAACACAACCCCATGGTTGCCATGGCAACCCAGCCCCATAGTTCCCATGGCAACTAAACGCCATGGTTACCATGGCAACCCAACCCCATGGTTACCATGGACACAGAACCCCGTGGTTGCCATGGCAACCCAATCCCATGGTTACCATGGCAACACAACCCCGTGGTTGCCATGGAAACCCAACCCCATGGTTACCATGGCAACACAACCCCATGGTTACCATGGCAACACAACCCCGTGGTTGCCATGGCAACCCAACCCCATCGTTACCGTGGCAACACAACCCCATGGTTTCCATGGAAACACTACCCCATGGTTGCCATGGAAACACTACCCCATGGTTGCCATGGCAACAGAACCCCATAGTTGCCTTGGCAACGAAACGCCATGGTTACCATGGCAACACAACCCCATGGTTGCCATGGAAACACTACCCCACGGTTGCCATGGCAACAGAACCCCATAGTTGCCATGGCAACAAAACGCCATGGTTACCATGGCAACACAACACCATGGTTGCCATGGTAACACAACCCCATGGTTACCATGGCAACCCTACCGCATGGTTACCATAGCAATCCAACCCCATAGTTACCATGGCAACACAACCCCATGGTTGCCATGGAAACACTACCCCACGGTTGCCATGGCAACAGAACCCCATAGTTGCCTTGGCAACAAAACGCCATGGTTACCATGGCAACACAACCCCATGGTTGCCATGGCAACCCAACCCCATGGTTGCCAAGGCAACTAAACCCCATAGTTTCCATAGCAAACCAACCCCATAGTTACCATGGCAACCAAACCCCATGGTTGCCATGGCAACTAAACGCCATGGTTACCATGGCAACCCAACCCCATGGTTACCATGGACACAGAACCCCGTGGTTGCCATGGCAACCAAATCCCATGGTTACCATGGCAACACAACCGCATGGTTACCACAACAACACAACCGCATGGTTACCACGGCAACCCAACTGCATGGTTACCACGGCATCTCAACCCCATGGTTGCCATGGCAACTAAACCCCATAGTTTCCAGAGCAACCCAACCCCATAGTTACCATGGCAACACAACCCCATGGTTACCATGGCAACAGAACCCCATTGTTGCCATGGCAACTAAACGCCATGGTTACCATGGCAACACAACCCCACGGTTACCATAGCAACCAAACCCCGTGGTTGCCATTGCAACCGAACCCCATGGTTACCATGGCAACACAACCCCATGGTTCCCATGGCAACACAACCCCGTGGTTGCCATGGCAACAAAACGCCATGGTTACCATGGCAACACAACCCCATGGTTGCCAAGGCAACCCAACCCCATGGTTACCATGGCAACACAACCGCATGGTTACCATAGCAACCCAACCCCATAGTTACCATGGCAACCCAACGCCATGGTTACCATGGCAACAGAACCCCATAGTTACCATGGCAACACAACCCCATGGTTGCCATGGAAACACGACCCCATGCTTGCCATTGCAACAGAACCCCATAGTTGCCATGGTAACAAAACGCCATGGCTGCCATGGCAACCAAACCCCATGGTTACCATGGCAACAAAACGCCATGGTTACCATGGCAACACAACCCCATGGTTGCCATGGCAACCCAACCCCATGGTTGCCAAGGCAACTAAACCCCATAGTTTCCATAGCAACCCAACCCCATAGTTACCATGGCAACACAACCCCATGGTTCCCATGGCAACACAACCCCGTGGTTGCCATGGCAACAGAACCCCATAGTTGACATGGCAACAAAACGCCATGGTTACCATGGCAACACAACCCCATGGTTGCCATGGCAACCCAACCCCATAGTTGCCATGGCAACTAAACGCCATGGTTACCATGGCAACCCAACCCCATGGTTACCATGGACACAGAACCCCGTGGTTGCCATGGCAACCCAATCCCATGGTTACCATGGCAACACAACCGCATGGTTACCACAACAACAAAACCGCATGGTTACCACGGCAACCCAACTGCATGGTTACCACGGCATCTCAACCCCATGGTTGCCATGGCAACTAAACCCCATAGTTTCCATAGCAACCCAACCCCATAGTTACCATGGCAACACAACCCCATGGTTCCCATGGCAACACAACCCCGTGGTTGCAAAGGCAACCCAACCCCATGGTTACCATGGCAACACAACCCCATGGTTGCCATGGCAACACAACCCCGTGGTTGCCATGGCAACACAACCCCATCGTTACCATGGCAACAGAACCCCATGGTTTCCATGGAAACACTACCCCATGGTTGCCATGGAAACACTACCCCATGGTTGCCATGGCAACAGAACCCCATAGTTGCCTTGGCAACGAAACGCCATGGTTACCATGGCAACCCAACCCCATGGTTGCCATGGAAACACTACCCCACGGTTGCCATGGCAACAGAACCCCATAGTTGCCATGGCAACAAAACGCCATGGTTACCATGGCAACACAGCACCATGGTTGCCATGGTAACACAACCCCATGGTTACCATGGCAACCCTACCGCATGGTTACCATAGCAATCCAACCCCATAGTTACCATGGCAACACAACCCCATGGTTGCCATGGAAACACTACCCCTCGGTTGCCATGGCAACAGAACCCAATAGTTGCCATGGCAACAAAACGCCATGGTTACCATGGCAACACAACCCCATGGTTGCCATGGCAACCCAACCCCATGGTTGCCAAGGCAACTAAACCCCATAGTTTCCATAGCAACCCAACCCCACAGTTACCATGGCAACACAACCCCATGGTTGCCATGGAAACACTACCCCATGGTTGCCATGGCAACCAAACCCCATAGTTGCCATGGCAACTAAACGCCATGGTTACCATGGCAACCCAACCCCATGGTTACCATGGACACAGAACCCCATGGTTACCATAGCAACCAAACCCCGTGGTTGCCATGGCAACCCAATCCCATGGTTACCACGGCAACCCAACTGCATGGTTACCACGGCATCTCAACCCCATGGTTGCCATGGCAACTAAACCCCATAGTTTTCTTAGCAACCCAACCCCATAGTTACCATGGCAACACAACCCCATGGTTCCCATGGCAACACAACCCCGTGGTTGCCATGGCAACCCAACCCCATGGTTACCATGGCAGCAGAACCCCATAGTTGCCATGGCAACTAAACGCCACGGTTACCATGGAAACACAACCCCACGTTTGCCATGGCAACCCAACCCCATGGTTACCATAGCAACCAAACCCCGTGGTTGCCATGGCAACCCAACCAAATGGTTACCATGGCAACACAACCCCATGGTTCCCATGGCGACACAACCCCGTGGTTTCCATGGCAACCCAACCCCGTCGTTACCATGGCAACACAACCCCATGGTTGGCATGGAAACACTACCCCATGGTTGCCATGGCAACGGAACCCCATGGTTACCATGGCAACAAAACGCCATGGTTACCATGGCAACACAACCCCATGGTTGCCATGGAAACACTACCCCATGGTTGCCATGGCAACAGAACCCCTTAGTTGCCATGGCAACAAAACGCCATGGTTACCATGGCAACACAACCCCATGGTTGCCATGGCAACACAACCCCATGGTTGCCAAGGCAACTAAACCCCATAGATTCCATAGCAACCCAACCCCATAGTTACCATGGCAACACAACCCCATGGTTGCCATGGAAACACTACCCCATGGTTGCCATGGCAACAGAACCCCATAGTTGACAGGGCAACAAAACGCCATGCTTACCATGGCAACACAACCCCATGCTTGCCATGGCAACCAAACCCCATAGTTGCCATGGCAACTAAACGCCATGGTTACCATGGCAACCCAACCACATGGTTACCATGGACACAGAACCCCATGGTTACCATAGCAATCAAACCCCGTGGTTGCCATGGCAACCCAATCCCATGGTTACCATGGCAACACAACCGCATGGTTACCACAACAACA
Organism: Netta rufina; assembly: GCF_964035555.1. Taxonomy (NCBI): domain Eukaryota; kingdom Metazoa; phylum Chordata; class Aves; order Anseriformes; family Anatidae; genus Netta; species Netta rufina. Next base: position 1,807,392 of record NC_140157.1, read on the forward strand.
CAACCGCATGGTTACCACAGCAACCCAACTGCATGGTTACCACGGCATCTCAACCCCATGGTTGCCATGGAAACTAAACACCATAGTTTCCACAGCAACCCAACCCCATAGTTACCATGGCAACACAACCCCATGGTTCCCATGGCAACACAACCCCGTGGTTACCATGGCAACAGAACCCCATAGTTGACATGGCAACAAAACGCCATGGTTACCATGGCAACACAACCCCATGGTTGCCATGGCAACCCAACCCCATGGTTGCCATGGCAACCAAACGCCATGGTTACCATGGCAACCCAACCCCATGGTTACCATGGACACAGAACCTCGTGGTTGCCATGGCAACCCAATCCCATGGTTACCATGACAACACAACCGCATGGTTACAACAACAACACAACCGCATGGTTACCACGGCAACCCAACTGCATGGTTACCACGGCATCTCAACCCCATGGTTGCCATGGCAACTAAACCCCATAGTTTTCTTAGCAACCCAACCCCATAGTTACCATGGCAACACAACCCCATGGTTCCCATGGCAACACAACCCCGTGGTTGCCATGGCAACCCAACCCCATGGTTACCATGGCAGCAGAACCCCATAGTTGCCATGGCAACTAAACGCCACGGTTACCATGGAAACACAACCCCATGTTTGCCATGGCAACCCAACCCCATGGTTACCATAGCAACCAAACCCCGTGGTTGCCATGGCAACACAACCCCATGGTTACCATGGCAACACAACCCCATGGTTCCCATGACGACACAACCCCGTGGTTTCCATGGCAACCCAACCCCATGGTTACCATGGCAACACAACCCCATGGTTCCCATGGCGACACAACCCCGTGGTTTCCATGGCAACACAACCCCATGGTTACCATGGCAACACAACCCCATGGTTGCCATGGTAACCCAACCCTATGGTTGCCATGGCAACCCAACCCCATCGTTACCATGGCAACACAACCCCATGGTTGCCATGGAAACGCCACCCCATGGTTGCCATGGCAACACAACACCATAGTTGCCATGGCAACAAAGCGCCATGGTTACCATGGCAACAAAACCCCATGGTTGCCATGGCAACCCAACCCCATGGTTACCATGGCAACACAACCGCATGGTTACCATAGCAACCCAACCCCATGGTTGCCAAGGCAACAGAACCCCATAGTTGCCATGGCAGCAAAACGCCATGGATGAGATGGCAACAGAAACCCATAGTTGCCATGGAAACAAAACGCCATGGTTACCATGGGAACACAACCCCATGGTTGCCATGGCAACCCAACCCCATGGTTGCCAAGGCAACTAAACCCCATAGTTTCCACAGCAACCCAACCCCATAGTTACCATGGCAACACAAACCCATGGTTGCCATGGAAACACTACGCCATGGTTTCCATGGCAACAGAACCCCATAGTTGCCATGGCAACAAAACGCCATGGTTACCATGGCAACACAACCCCATGGTTGCCATGGCAACAGAACCCCATAGTTGCCATGGCAATTAAACGCCATGGTTACCATGGCAACCCAACCCCATGGTTACCATGGACACAGAACCCCATGGTTACCATAGCAACCAAACCCCGTGGTTGCCATGGCAACCCAACCCCATCGTTACCATGGCAACACAACCCCATGGTTGCCATGGAAACACTACCCGATGGTTGCCATGGCAACAGAACCCCATAGTTGCCATGGCAACAAAACGCCATGGTTACCATGGCAACACTACCCCATGGTTGCCATGGCAACAAAACGCCATGGTTACCATGGCAACACAACCCCATGGTTGCCATGGCAACCCAACCCCATGGTTGCCAAGGCAACTAAACCCCATAGTTTCCATAGCAACCCAACCCCATCGTTACCATCGCAATACAACCCCATGGTTGCCATGGAAACACTACCCCATGGTTGCCATGGCAACAGAACCCCATAGTTGCCATGGCAACAAAACGCCATGGTTACCATGGCAACACAACCGATGGTTACCATGGCAACCCAACCCCATAGTTGCCATGGTAATTAAACGCCATGGTTAACATGGACACAGAACCCCATGGTTACCATAGCAACCAAACCCCGTGGTTGCCATGGCAACCCAATCCCATGGTTACCATGGCAACACAACCGCATGGTTACCACAACAACACAACCGCATGGTTACCACAGCAACCCAACTGCATGGTTACCACGGCATCTCAACCCCATGGTTGCCATGGCAACTAAACCCCATAGTTTCCATAGCAACCCAACCCCATAGTTACCATGGCAACACAACCCCATCGTTACCATGGCAACACAACCCCATAGTTGCCATGGCAACCCAACCCCATGGTTACCATGGCAACAGAACCCCATAGTTGCCATGGCAACAAAACGCCATGGTTACCATGGCAACACAACCCCATGGTTGCCATGGCAACCCAACCCCATGGTTACCATGGCAACACAACCGCATGGTTACCATAGCAACCCAACCCCATAGTTACCATGGCAACACAACCCCATGGTTCCCATGGCAACACAACCCCGTGGTTACCATAGAAGCCAAACCCCCTGGTTGCCATGGTAACCCAACCCCATGGTTACCATGGCAACACAACCCCATGGTTCCCATGGCAACACAACCCCGTGGTTGCCATGGCAACCCAACCCCATCGTTACCATGGCAACACAACCCCATGGTTGCCATGGAAACACTACCCCATGGTTGCCATGGCAACACAACACCATAGTTGCCATGGCAACAAAACGCCATGGTACCATGGCAAAAAAACCCCATGGTTGCCATGGCAACCCAATCCCATGGTTACCATGGACACAACCGCATGGTTACCATAGCAACCCAACCCCATAGTTACCATGGTAACACAACCCCATGGTTGCCATGGAAACACTACCCCATGGTTGCCATGGCAACAGAACCCCATAGTTGCCATGGCAGCAAAACGCCATGGATGAGATGGCAACAGAAACCCATAGTTTCCATGGCAACAAAACGCCATGGTTACCATGGCAACACAACCCCATGGTTGCCATGGCAACCCAACCCCATGGTTGCCAAGGCAACTAAACCCCATAGTTTCCATAGCAACCCAACCCCATAGTTACCATGGCAACACAAACCCATGGTTGCCATGGAAACACTACGCCATGGTTTCCATGGCAACAGAACCCCATAGTTGCCATGGCAACAAAACGCCATGGTTACCATGGCAACACAACCCCATGGTTGCCATGGCAACAGAACCCCATAGTTGCCATGGCAACTAAACGCCATGGTTACCATGGCAACCCAACCCCATGGTTGCCAAGGCAACTAAACCCCATAGTTTCCATAGCAACCAAACCCCGTGGTTGCCATGGCAACCCAACCCCATCGTTACCATGGGAACACAACCCCATGGTTGCCATGGCAACACAACCCCATAGTTGCCATGGCAACAAAACGCCATGGTTACCATGGCAACACTACCCCACGGTTGCCATGGCAACCCAACCCCATGGTTACCATGGAAACACAACCGCATGGTTACCATAGCAACCCAACCCCATAGTTACCATGGCAACACAACCCCATGGTTTCCATGGAAACACTACGCCATGGTTTCCATAGCAACAGAACCCCATAGTTGCCATGAAAACAAAACGCCATGGTTGCCATGGCAACAGAACCCCATAGTTGCCATGGCAACAAAACGCCATGGTTACCATGGCAACACAACCCCATGGTTGCCATGGCAACACAACCCCATGGTTGCCAAGGCAACTAAACCCCATAGTTTCCATAGCAACCCAACCCCATCGTTACCATGGCAACACAACCCCATGGTTGCCATGGAAACACTACCCCATGGTTGCCATGGCAACAGAACCCCATAGTTGCCATGGCAACAAATCGCCATGGTTACCATGGGAACACAACCGATGGTTGCCATGGCAACACAACCCCATAGTTGCCATGGTAACTAAACGCCATGGTTACCATGGACACAGAACCCCATGGTTACCATAGCAACCAAACACCGTGGTTGCCATGGCAACCCAATCCCATGGTTACCATGGCAACACAACCGCATGGTTACCACAACAACACAACCGCATGGTTACCACGGCAACCCAACTGCATGGTTACCACGGCATCTCAACCCCATGGTTGCCATGGCAAATAAACCCCAAACTTTCCATAGCAACCCAACCCCACAGTAACCATGGCAACACAACCCCATCCTTACCATGGCAACACAACCCCATGGTTGCCATGGCAACCCAACCCCATGGTTACCATGGCAACAGAACCCCATAGTTGCCATGGCAACTGAACGCCATGGTTACCATGGCAACACAACCCCATGGTTACCATGGCAACACAACCCCATGGTTCCCATGGCAACACAACCCCGTGGTTGCCATGGCAACAAAACGCCATGGTTACCATGGGAACACAACCCCATGGTTGCCACGGCAACCCAACCCCATGGTTACCACGGACACAGAACCCCATGGTTACCATAGCAACCAAACCCCGTGGTTGCCATGGCAACCCAACCCCATGGTTACCATGGCAACACAACCCCATGGTTACCACAACAACAACACCGCATGGTTACCACGGCAACCCAACTGCATGGTTACCACGGCATCTCAACCCCATGGTTGCCATGGCAACTGAACCCCATAGTTTCCATAGCAACACAACCCCATAGTTACCATGGCAACACAACCCCATCGTTACCATGGAAAAACAACCCCATGGTTGCCATGGCAACCCAACCCCATGGTTACCATGGCAACAGAACCCCGTACCTGCCATGGCAACTAAACGCCATGGTTACCATGGCAACACAACCCCATGGTTGCCATGGAAACACTACCCCATGGTTACCATGGCAACACAACCCCATGTTTCCCATGGCAACACAACCCCGTGGTTGCCATGGCAACCCAACCCCATCGTTACCATGGCAACACAACCCCATGGTTGCCATGGCAACCCAACCCCATGGTTACCATGGCAACAGAATCCCATAGTTGCCATGGCAACAAAACGCCATGGTTACCATGGCAACACAACCCCATGGTTGCCATGGCAACCCAACCCCATGGTTACCATGGCAACACAACCGCATGGTTACCATAGCAACCCAACCCCATAGTTACCATGGCAACACAAGCCCATGGTTGCCATGGAAACACTACCCCATGGTTGCCATGGCAACAGAACCCCATAGTTGCCATGGCAACAAAACGCCATGGTTGCCATGGCAACAGAACTCCATAGTTGCCATGGCAACAAAACGCCGTGGTTAACATGGCAACACAACCCCATGGTTGCCATGGCAACCCAACCCCATGGTTGCCAAGGCAACTAAACCCCATAGTTTCCATAGAAACCCAACCCCATAGTTACCATGGCAACACAACCCCAATGTAGCCATGGAAACACTACCCCATGGTTTCCATGGCAACCCAACCCCATAGTTGCCATGGCAACTAAACGCCATGGTTACCATGGCAACCCAACCCCATGGTTACCATGGACACAGAACCCCATGGTTACCATAGCAACCAAACCCCGTGGTTGCCATGGCAACCCAACCCCATGGTTACCATGGCAACACAACCGCATGGTTACCACAAACAACACAACCGCATTGTTACCACAGCAACCCAACTGCATGGTTACCACGGCATCTCAACCCCATGGTTGCGATGGCAACTCAACCCCATAGTTTCCATAGCAACCCAACCCCATAGTTACCATGGCAACACAACCCCATCGTTACCATGGCAACACAACCCCATGTTTCCCATGGCAACACAACCCCGTGGTTGTCATGGCAACACAACCCCGTCGTTACCATGGCAACACAACCCCATGGTTGCCATGGAAACACTACCCCATGGTTGCCATGGCAACAGAACACCATAGTTGCCATGGCAACAAAACGCCATGGTTGCCATGGCAACAGAACACCATAGTTGCCATGGCAACAAAACGCCGTGGTTACCATGGCAACACAACCCCATGGTTGCCATGGCAACCCAACCCCATAGTTGCCATGGCAACTAAACGCCATGGTTACCATGGCAACCCAACCCCATGGTTACCATGGACACAGAACCCCATGGTTACCAAAGCAACCAAACCCCGTGGTTGCCATGGCAACCCAACCCCATGGTTACCATGGCAACACAACCGCATGGTTACCACAACAACACAACCGCATGGTTACCACGGCAACCCAACTGCATGGTTACCACGGCATCTCAACCCCATGGTTCCCATGGCAACTAAACCCCATAGTTTCCATAGCAACCCAACCCCAGAGTTACCATGGCAGCACAACCCCATCGTTACCATGGCAACACAACCCCATGGTTGCCATGGCAACCCAACCCCATGGTTACCATGGCAACAGAACCCCATAGTTGCCATGGCAACTAAACGCCATAGTTACCATGGCAACACAACCCCATGGTTGCCATGGCAACCCCACCCCATGGTTACCATAGCAACCAAACCCCGTGGTTGCCATGGCAACACAGCCCCATGGTTCCCATGGCAACCCAACTGCATGGTTACCACGGCATCTCAACCCCATGGTTGCGATGGCAACTCAACCCCATAGTTTCCATAGCAACCCAACCCCATAGTTACCATGGCAACACAACCCCATCGTTACCATGGCAACACAACCCCATGTTTCCCATGGCAACACAACCCCGTGGTTGTCATGGCAACACAACCCCGTCGTTACCATGGCAACACAACCCCATGGTTGCCATGGAAACACTACCCCATGGTTGCCATGGCAACAGAACACCATAGTTGCCATGGCAACAAAACGCCATGGTTGCCATGGCTACAGAACACCATAGTTGCCATGGCAACAAAACGCCGTGGTTACCATGGCAACACAACCCCATGGTTGCCATGGCAACCCAACCCCATAGTTGCCATGGCAACTAAACGCCATGGTTACCATGGCAACCCAACCCCATGGTTACCATGGACACAGAACCCCATGGTTACCAAAGCAACCAAACCCCGTGGTTGCCATGGCAACCCAACCCCATGGTTACCATGGCAACACAACCGCATGGTTACCACAACAACACAACCGCATGGTTACCACGGCAACCCAACTGCATGGTTACCACGGCATCTCAACCCCATGGTTCCCATGGCAACTAAACCCCATAGTTTCCATAGCAACCCAACCCCATAGTTACCATGGCAGCACAACCCCATCGTTACCATGGCAACACAACCCCATCGTTACCATGGCAACACAACCCCATGGTTACCATGGCAACAGAACCCCATAGTTGCCATGGCAACTAAACGCCATAGTTACCATGGCAACACAACCCCATGGTTGCCATGGCAACCCCACCCCATGGTTACCATAGCAACCAAACCCCGTGGTTGCCATGGCAACACAGCCCCATGGTTCCCATGGCAACAAAACCCCGTGGTTGCAGTGGCAACCTAACCCCATCGTTTCCATGGCAACACAACCCCATGGTTGCCATGGCAACAGAACCCCATAGTTGCCATGGCAACAAAACGCCATGGTTACCATGGCAACACGACCCCATGGTTGCCATGGCAACCCAACCCCATGGTTACCATGGCAACACAACCGCATGGTTACCATAGCAACCCAACCCCATAGTTACCATGGCAACACAACCCCATCGTTGCCATGGAAACACTACCCCATGGCTGCCATGGCAACAGAACCCCATAGTTGCCATTGTAACAAAACGCCATGGTTACCATGGCAACAGAACCCCATGGTTGCCATGGCAACAAAACGCCATGGTTACCATGGCAACACAACCCCATGGTTGCCATGGAAACCCAACCCCATGGTTGCCAAGGCAACTAAACCCCATAGTTTCCATAGCAGCCCAACCCCATAGTTACCATGGCAACACAACCCCATGGTTTCCATGGAAACACTACCCCATGGTTGCCATGGCAACAGAACCCCATAGTTGCCATGGCAACAAAACGCCATGGTTACCATGGCAACACAACCCCATGGTTGCCATGGCAACCCAACCCCATGGTTACCATGGACACAGAACCCCATGGTTAGCATAGCAACCAAACCCCGTGGTTGCCATGGCAACCCAACGATATGGTTACCATGGCAACACAACCCCATGGTTCCCATGGCAACACAACCCCGTGGTTGTCATGGCAACCCAACGCCATCGTTTCCATGGCAACACATCCCCATGGTTTCCATGGAAACACTACCCCATGGTTGCCATGGCAACAGAACCCCATAGTTGCCATGGCAACAAAACGCCATGGTTACCATGGCAACACAACCGCATGGTTGCCATGGCAACTAAACGCCATGGTTACCATGGCAACCCAACCCCATGGTTACCATAGACACAGAACCCCATGGTTACCATAGCAACCAAACCCCGTGGTTGCCATGGCAACCCAACCCCATGGTTACCACGGCAACCCAACTGCATGGTTACCACGGCATCTCAACCCCATGGTTGCCATGGCAACTAAACCCCATAGTTTCCATAGCAACCCAACCCCATAGTTACCATGGCAACACAACCCCGTGGTTGCCATGGCAACCCAACTCCATAGTTGCCATGGAAACTAAACGCCATGGTTACCATGTCAACCCAACCCCATGGTTACCATGGACACAGAACCCCATGGTTACCATAGCATCCAAACCCCGTGGTTGCCATGGCAACCCAACCCCATGGTTACCATGGCAACACAACCCCATGGTTACCACAACAACAAAAACGCATGGTTACCACGGCAACCCAACTGCATGGTTACCACGGCATCTCAACCCCATGGTTGCCATGGCAACTAAACCCCATAGTTTCCATAGCAACCCAACCCCATAGTTACCATGGCAACACAACCCCATCATTACCATGGCAACACAACCCCATGGTTGCCATGGAATCCCAACCCCATGGTTACCATGGCAACAGAAACCCATAGTTGCCGTGGCAACTAAACGCCATGGTTACCATGGCAACAGAACCCCATGGTTGCCATGGCAACCCAACCCCATGGTTACCATAGCAACCAAACCCCGTGGTTGCCATGGCAACCCAACGATATGGTTACTATGGCAACACAACCCCATGGTTCCCATGGCAACACAACCCCGTGGTTGTCATGGCAACCAAACCCCAACGTTTCCATGGCAACACATCCCCATGGTTTCCATGGAAACACTACCCCATAGTTGCCATGGCAACTCAACACCATGGTTACCATGGAAACGCAACCCAATGGTTTCCGTGGCAACTAAACGCCATGGTTACCATGGCAACACAACCCCATGGTTGGCATGGAAACCCAACCCCATGGTTACCATGGCAACAGACCACCATGGTTACCATAGCAACCAAACCCCGTGGTTGCCCTGGAAACCCAACCCCATCGTTACCATGGCAACACAACCGCATGGTTACCACAACAACACAATTGCATGGTTACCACGGCAACCCAACTGCATGGTTACCACGGCATCTCAACCCCATGGTTTCCATGGCAACTAAACCCCATAGTTGCCATAGCAACCCAACCCCATAGTTACCATGGCAACACAACCCCATGGTTCCCATGGCAACACAACCCCGTGGTTGCCATGGCAACCCAAACCCATCGTTACCATGGCAAATAAACGCCATGGTTACCATGGGAACACAACCCCATGGTTCCCATGGCAACACAAACCCGTGGTTGGCATGGCAACCCAACCCAATCGTGAACACGGCAACACAACCCCATGGTTGCCATGGCAACACTACCCCATGGTTACCATGGCAACACAACCCCATGGTTGCCATGGCAACACTACCCCATGGTTACCATGGCAACACAACCGCATGGTTACCATGGCAACACTACCCCATGGTTGCAATTCCAAAAGAACCGCCTGATAACCATTGCAACCCAACCCCATAGTTACCATGGCAACACAACCCCATGGTTGCCATGGCAACACTACCCCATGGTTACCATGGCAATAGAACAACATAGTTGCCATGGCAACTAAACGCCATGGTTACCATGGCAACCCAACCCCATGGTTTCCATGGCAACGGAACGCCATGGTTACCATAGCAACCAAAACCCGTGGTTGCCATGGCAACCCAACCCCATGGTTAACATGGAAACACAACGGCATGGTTATCACAACAACACAACCTCATGGTTACCACGGCAACCCAACTGCATGGTTACCACGGCATCTCGACCCCATGGTTGCCATGGCAACTAAACCCCATAGTTTCCATAGCAACCCAACCCCATATTTACCATGGCAACACAACCCCATGGTTCCCATGGCAACACAACCCCGTGGTTGTCATGGCAACTAAACGCCATGGTTACCATGGCAACACAACCCCATGGTTACCATGGCAACACTACCCCATGGTTACCATGGCAACACAACTGCATGGTTTCCATGGCAACTAAACCCCATGGTTGCCATTCCAAAAGAACCGCCTGATAACCATTGCAACCCAACCCCATGGTTACCATGGCAACACAACCCCATGCTTGCCATGGCAACACTACCCCATGGTTACCATGGCAACAGAACCCCATAGTTGCCATGGGAACTAAACGCCATGGTTCCCATGGCAACACAACCCCGTGGTTGCCATGGCAACCCAACCCCGTGGTTACCATGGCAACACAACCGCATGGTTACCATGGCAACGCTACCCCATGGTTACCATGGCAACACAACCGCATGGTTACCATGGCAACCCAACCCCATGGTTACCATGGCAACAAAACCGCATGGTTACTATGGCAACGCTACCCCATGGTTACCATGGCAACACAACCGCATGGTTACCATGGCAACACTACCCCATGGTTGCCATTCCAAAAGAACCGCCTGATAACCATTGCAACCCAACCCCATACTTACCATGGCAACACAACCCCATGGTTGCCATGGCAACACTACCCCACGGTTACCATGGCAACAGAACCCCATGGTTACCATGGCAAGAGAACGCCATGGTTACCATAGCAACCAAACCCCTTGGTTGCCATGGCAACCCAACCCCATGGTTACCATGGCAACACAACCACATGGTCACCATGGCAACACTACCCCATGATTGCCATTCCAAAAGAACCGCCTGATAACCATTGCAACCCAACCCCATACTTACCATGTCAACACAACCCCATGGTTGCCATGGCAACACTACCCCATGGTTACCATGGCAACAGAACACCATGGTTACCATGGCAACACTACCCCATGGTTGCCATTCCAAAAGAACCGCCTGATAACCATTGCAACCCAACCCCATGGTTACCATGGCAACACAACCCCATGGTTGCCATGGCAACACTACCCCATGGTTACCATGGCAACAGAACACCATAGTTGCCATGGCAACCAAACCCCATGGTTACCATGGCAACACAACCGCATGGTTACCATGGCAACACTACCCCATGGTTGCCATTCCGAACGAACCGCCTGATAACCATTGCAACCCAACCCCATAGTTACCATGGCAACACAACCTCATGGTTGCCATGGCAACACTACCCCATGGTTACCATGGCAACCCAACCCCATGGTTACCATGGCAACACAACCCCATGGTTGCCATGGCAACACTACCCCATTGTTACCATGGCAACAGAACCCCATGGTTACGATGGTAACCAAACCCCATGGTTACCATGGCAACAGAACGCCATGGTTACCATGGCAACGAAACCCCGTGGTTGCCATGGCAACCCAACCTCATGGTTACCATGGCAACACAACCGCATGGTTACCATGGCATCACTACCCCATGGTTGCCATTCCAAAAGAACCGCCTGATAACCATTGCAACCCAACACCATAGTTACCATGGCAACACAACCCCATGGTTGCCATGGAAACACTACCGCATGGTTACCATGGAAACGCAACCCCATGGTTGCCATGGCAGCTAAACGCCATGGTTACCATGGCAACACAACCCCATGGTTGGCATGGCAACACAACCCCATGGTTGGCATGGAAACCCAACCCCATGGTTACCATAGCAACAAAACCCCGTGGTTGCCATGGCAACCCAACCCCATGGTTACCATGGAAACACAACCGCATGGTTACCACAACAACACAACCGCATGGTTACCACGGCAACCCAACTGCATGCTTAGCACGGCATCTCGACCCCATGGTTGCCTTGGCAACTAAACCCCATAGTTGCCATAGCAACACAACCCCATAGTTACCATGGCAACACAACCCCATGGTTCCCATGGCAACACAACCCCGTGGTTGCCATAGCAACACAACCCCATCGTTACCATGGCAACACAACCCCATGGTTGCCATGGCAACACTACCCCATGGTTACCATGGCAACAGTATCCCATAGTTGCCATGGCAACTAAACGCCATGGTTACCATGGCAACACAACCCCATGGTTACCATTGCAACACAACCCCATCGTTACCATGGCAACAATACCCCATGGTTACCATGGCAACACTACCCCATGGTTACCATGGCAACGGAACCCCATGGTTACCATGGCAACCCAACCCCATGGTTACCATGGCAACCCAACCCCATGGTTGCCATGCCAACCCAACCCCATCGTTACCATGGCAACACAACCGCATGGTTACAATTGCAAGACTACCCCATGGTTTCCATTCCAAAAGAACCGCCTGATAACCATTGCAACCCAACCCCATACATACCATGGCAACACAACCCCATGGTTGCCATGGCAACACAACCCCATGGTTGCCATGGAAACACTACTCCATGGTTACCATGGCAACAGTATCCCATAGTTGCCATGGCAACTAAACGCCATGGTTACCATGGCAACACAACCCCATCGTTTCCATGGCAACCCAACCCCATTGTTACCATGGCAACACTACCCCATGGTTACCATGGCAACACAACTGCATGGTTACCATGGCAACACTACCCCATGGTTGCCATTCCAAAAGAAACGCCTGATAACCATTGCAACCCAACCCCATGGTTACCATGACAACATAACCCCACGATTGCCATGGCAACCCAACCCCATGGTTACGATGGCAACAGAACCCCATGCTAACCATAGTAACCAAACCCCATCGTTACCATGGCAACACAACCCCATGGTTGCCATGGCAACACTACCCCATGGTTACCATGGCAACAGTATCCCATAGTTGCCATGGCAACTAAACGCCATGGTTACCATGGCAACACAACCCCATGGTTTCCATGGCAACCCAACCCCATCGTTACCATGGCAACACTACCCCATTGTTGCCATTCCAAAAGAACCGCCTGATAACCATTGCAACCCAACCCCATGGTTACCATGGCAACAGAACCCCATGGTTAGCATGGCAACCCAACCCCATGGTTACCATGGCATTAGAACGCCATGGTTCCCTTGGCAACACTACCCCATGGTTGCCATGGCAACACAACTGCATGGTTACCGTGGCAACACAACCGCATGGTTACCATGGCAACACTACCCCATGATTGCCATTCCAAAAGAACCGCCTGATAACCATTGCAACCCAACCCCATAGTTACCATGGCAACAGAACCCCATGGTTGCCATGGCAACACTACCCCATGGTTACCATGGCAACAGAACCCCATGCTAACCATAGCAACCAAACCCCATGGTTACCATGGCAACACAACCCCATGGTTGCCGTTCCAAAAGAACCGCCAGATAACCATTGCAACCCAACCCCATAGTTACCATAGCAACACAACCCCATGGTTGCCATGGCAACACTACCCCATGGTTACCATGGAAACGCAACCCCATGGTTGCCGTGGCAACTAAACGCCATGGTTACCATGGCAACACAACCCCATGGTTGGCATGGCAACCCAACCCCATGGTTACCATGGCAACGGACCCCCATGTTTACCATAGCAACCAAACCACGTGGTTGCCATGGCAACCCAACCCCATGGTTACCATGGCAACACAACCGCATGGTTACCACAACAACACAACCGCATGGTTACCACGGCAACCCAACTGCATGGTTACCACGGCATCTCAACCCCATGGTTGCCATGGCAACTAAACCCCATAGTTTCCATAGCAACCCAACCCCATAGTTACCATGGCAACACAACCCCATGGTTCCCATGGCAAAACAACCCCGTGGTTGCCATGGCAACCCAAACCCATCCTTACCATGGCAACTAAACGCCATGGTTACCATGGCAACACAACGCCATGGTTCCCATGGGAACACAACCCCGTTGTTGCCATGGCAACCCAACCCCATCGTTACCACGGCAACACAAACCCATGGTTGCCATGGCAACACTACCCCATGGTTACCATGACAACACAACCCCATGGTTGCCATGGCAACACTATTCCATGGTTACCATGGCAACAGAACCCCATAGTTGCCATGGCAACAGAACCCCATGGTTGCCATGGCAACCCAACCCCATGGTTACCATGGCAACCCAACCCAATGGTTACGATGGGAAGAGAACTCCATGCTAACCATAGTAACCAAACCCCATGGTTACCATGGCAACACAACCGCATGGTTACCATGGCAACACTACCCCATGGTTACCATGGCAACACAACCCCATGGTTGCCATGGCAACCCAACCCCATGGTTACCATGGCAAGAGAACCCCATGGTTACCATAGCAACCAAACCCCGTGCTTGCCATGGCAACCCAACCCCATGGTTACCATGGAAACCATGGTAACCATGGGGTTGGGTTGCCATGGCAACGATGGGGTTGTGTTGCCATGGCAACGATGGGGTTGTGTTGCCATGGTAACCATGGGGTTGGGTTGCCATGCAACTATGGTGTTCTGTTGCCATGGCAAATATGGGGTTCTGTTGCCATGGTAACCATGGGGTAGTGTTGCCATGGCAACCATGGGGCTGTGTTGCCATGGGAAGTATGGGGTTGGGTTGCAATGGTTATCAGGCGGTTCTTTTGGAATGGCAACCATGGGATAGTGTTGCCATGGTAACCATGCAGTTGTGTTGCCATGGTAACCATGGGGTAGTGTTGCCATGGCAACCATGGGGTTGTGTTGCCATGGTATCCATGGGGTTGGTTTGCAATGGTTATCAGGCGGTTTTTTTGGAATGGCAATCATGGGGTAGTGTTGCCATGGTAACCATGGGGTTGGGTTGCCATGGCAACCACGGGGTTTGGTTGCTATGGTAACTATGGGGTTGGGTTGCAATGGTTATCAGGCGGTTCTTTTGGAATGGCAACCATGGAGTAGTGTTGCCATGGTAACCATGCGGTTGTGTTGCCATGGTAACCATGGGGTAGCGTTGCCATTGTAACCATGCGGTTGTGTTGCCATGGTAACCATGGGGTTGGGTTGCCATGGCAACCATGGGGTTGTGTTGCCATGGTAACCATGGCGTTTTAGTTGACATGGCAACTATGGGGTTGTGTTGCCATGGTAACCATGCGGTAGTGTTGCCATGGCAACCATGGGGTTGTGTTGCCATGGTAACGATGGGGTTGGGTTGCCATGGCAACCACGGGGTTGTGTTGCCATGACAACCATGGGGTTGTGTTGCCATGGTAACCGTGGCGTTTAGTTGACATGGTAACGATGGGGTTGGGACCCATGGCAACCACGGGGTTGTGTTGCTATGGGAACCATGGGGTTATTTTGCCATGGTAACTGTGGGCTTGGGTTGCTATGGAAACTATGGGGTTTAGTTGCCATGGAAAACATGGGGTTGAGAAACCGTGGTAACCATGTAGTTGGGTTGCCGTGGTAACCATGCGGTTGTGTTGTTGTGGTAACCATGCGGTTGAGTTTCCATGGTAACCGTGGGGTTGGGTTGCCATGGCAACCACGGGGTTTGGTTGCTATGGTAACCATGGGGTTCTGTTGCCATGGTAACCATGGGGTTGGGTTTCCATGCCAACCATGGTGTTGTGTTGCCATGGTAACCATGGCGTTTAGTTGCCATGGCAACCATGGTGTTGCGTTTCCATGGTAACCATGCGGTAGTGCTGCCATGGCAACCATGGGGTTGTGTTGCCATGGTAACTATGGGGTTGGGTTGCAATGGTTATCAGGCGGTTCTTTTGGAATGGCAACCATGGGGTAGTGTTGCCATGGTAACCATGCGGTTGTGTTGCCATGGTAACCATGGGGTTTGGTTGCTATGGTTAGCATGGGGTTCTGTTGCCATCGTAAGCATGGGGTTGGGTTACCATGGCAACCATGGAGTTGTGTTGCCATGGTAACCATGGCGTTTAGTTGCCATGGCAACTATGGGGTACTGTTGCCATGGTAACCATGGGGTAGTGTTGCCATGGCAACCATGGGGTTGTGTTGCCATGGTAACTATGGGGTTGGGTTGCAATGGTTATCAGGCGGTTCTTTTGGAATGGCAACCATGGGGTAGTGTTGCCATGGTAACCATGCGGTTGTGTTGCCATGGTAACCATGGGGTAGCGTTGCCATAGTAACCATGCGGTTGTGTTGCCATGGTAACCATGGGGTTGGGTTGCCATGGCAACCACGGGGTTTGGTTGCTATGGTAACCATGGGGTTCTCTTGCCATGGTAACCATGGGGTTGGGTTGCCATGGGAACCATGGGGTTCTGTTGCCATGGTAACCGGGGGGTAGTGTTGCCATGGCAACCATGGGGTTGTGTTGCCATGGTAAGTATGGGGTTGGGTTGCAATGGTTATCAGGCGGTTCTTTTGGAATGGCAACCATGGGGTAGTGTTGCCATGGTAACCATGCGGTTGTGTTGCCATGGTAACCATGGGGTAGCGTTGCAATAGTAACCATGCGGTTTTGTTGCCATGGTAACTATGCGGTTGGGTTGCCATGATAACCATGCGGTTGTGTTGCCATGGTAACCATGGGGTAGCGTTGCCATGGTAACCATGCGGTTGTGTTGCCATGGTAACCACGGGGTTGAGTTGCCATGGCAATCACGGTGTTGTGTTGCCATGGGAACCATGGCGTTTAGTTGCCATGGCAACTATGGGGTTCTGTTGCCATGGTAACCATGGGTTTGTGTTGCCATGGCAACGATGGGGTTTACATGCCGTGGTAACCATGCAGTTGGGTTGTCGTGGTAACCATGCGGTTGTGTTGTTGTGGTAACCATGCGGTTGTGTTGCCATGGTAACCATGGGGTTGGGTTGCCATGACAACCACGGGGTTTGGTTGCTATGGTAACCATGGGGGTCTGTTGCCATGGTACCATGGGGTTGGGTTGCCATGCCAACCATGGGGTTGTGTTGCCATGGTAACCATGGCGTTTAGTTGCCACGGCAACCATGGGGTTGCGTTTCCATGGTAACCATGGCGTTTAGTTGCCACGGCAACCATGGGGTTGTGTTGCCATGGTAACCATGGGGTAGTGTTGCCATAGTAACCATGCGGTTTTGTTGCCATGGTAACCATGGGGTTTGGTTGCTATGGTTAGCATGGGGTTCTGTTGCCATGGTAACCATGGGGTAGCGTTGCCATGGCAACCATGGGGTTGTGTTGCCATGGTAACTAATGGGTTGGGTTGCAATGGCAACCACGGGGTTGTGTTTCCATTGGAACCATGGGGTTGTGTTGCCATGGTAACTATGGGGTTGGTTTGCTATGGCAACTATGGGGTTTAGTTGCCATGGCAACCATGGGGTTGAGATGCCGTGGTAACCATGCAGTTGGGTTGCCGTGGTAACCATGCGGTTGTGTTGTTGTGGTAACCATGCGGTTGTGTTGCCATGGTAACCATGGGGTTGGGGTGCCATGGCAACCATGGGGTTGGGTTGCCATGGTAACCATGGGGTTGGGTTGCCATGGTAACCATGCAGTTGTGTTGCCATGGCAACCATGGGGGTCTGTTGCCATGGTAACCATGGGGTTGGGTTGCCATGCCAACCATGGGGTTGTGTTGCCATGGTAACCATGGCGTTTAGTTGCCACGGCTACCATGGGGTTGCGTTTCCATGGTAAACATGGGGTAGTGTTGCCATGGTAACCATGGGGTTGTGTTGCCATGGTAACTATGGGGTTGGGTTGCAATGGTTATCAGGCGGTTCTTTTGGAATGGCAACCATGGGGTTGTGTTGCCATGGTAACCATGGGGTTTGTTTGCTATGGTTAGCATGGGGTTCTGTTGCCATGGTAACAATGGGGTAGTGTTGACATGGGAACCATGGGGTAGTGTTGCCATGGTAACCATGCGGTTGTGTTGCCATGGTAACCATGGGGTTTGGTTGCTATGGTTAGCATGGGGTTCTGTTAACATCGTAACCATGGGGTAGTGTTGCCATGGCAACCATGGGGTAGTGTTGCCATGGCAACCATGCGGTTGTGTTGCCATGGTAACCATGCAGTTGTGTTGCCATGGCAACCATGGGGTAGTGTTGCCATGGTAACCATGCGGTTGTGTTGCCATGGTAACCATGGGGTTTGGTTTCTATGGTTAGCATGGGGTTCTGTTGCCATCGTAACCATGGGGTTGGGTTGCCATGGCAACCATGGGGTTGTGTTGCCATGGTAACCATGGCGTTTAGTTGCCATGGCAACTATGGGGTTCTGTTGCCATGGTAACCATGGGGTAGTGTTCCCATGGCAACCATGGGGTTGTGTTGCCATGGTAACTATGTGGTTGGGTTGCAATGGTTATCAGGCGGTTCTTTTGGAATGGCTACCATGGGGTAGTGTTGCCATGGAAACCATGCAGTTGTGTTGCCATGGTAACCATGGGGTAGTGTTGCCATGGCAACCATGGGGTTGTGTTGCCATGGTAACTATGGGGTTGGGTTGCAATGGTTATCAGGCGGTTTTTTTGGAATGGCAATCATGGGGTAGTGTTGCCATGGTAACCATGCGGTTGTGTTGCCATGGTAACCATGGGGTTGGGTTGCCATGGCAACCACGGGGTTTGGTTGCTATGGTAACCATGGTGTTCTCTTGCCATGGTAACCATGGGGTTGGGTTGCCATGGTAACCATGGGGTTCTGTTGCCATGGTAACCGTGGGGTAGTGTTGCCATGGAAACCATGGGGTTGTGTTGCCATGGTAAGTATGGGATTGGGTTGCAATGGTTATCAGGCGGTTCTTTTGGAATGGCAACCATGGGGTAGTGTTGCCATGGTAACCATGCGGTTGTGTTGCCATGGTAACCATGGGGTAGCGTTGCCATAGTAACCATGCGGTTTTGTTGCCATGGTAACCATGCGGTTGGGTTGCCATGGAAACCATGGGGTTGTGTTGCCATGGTAAGTATGGGATTGGGTTGCAATGGTTATCAGGCGGTTCTTTTGGAATGGCAACCATGGGGTAGTGTTGCCATGGTAACCATGCGGTTGTGTTGCCATGGTAACCATGGGGTAGCGTTGCCATAGTAACCATGCGGTTTTGTTGCCATGGTAACCATGCGGTTGGGTTGCCATGATAACCATGCGGTTGTGTTGCCATGGTAACCACGGGGTTGGGTTGCCATGGAAACCACGGTGTTGTGTTGCCATGGGAACAATGGCGTTTAGTTGCCATGGCAACTATGGTGTTCTGTTGCCATGGTAACCACGGGGTAGTGTTTCCATGGTAACCATGGGGTTGTGTTGCCATAGCAACGATGGGGTTGAGATGCCGTGGTAACCATGCAGTTGGGTTGTCGTGGTAACCATGCGGTTGTGTTGTTGTGGTAACCATGCGTTTGTGTTGCCATGGTAACCATGGGGTTGTGTTGCCATGGCAACCACGGGGTTTGGTTGCTATGGTAACCATGGGGGTCTGTTGCCATGGTAACCATGGGGTTGGGTTGCCATGCCAACCATGGGGTTGTGTTGCCATGGTAACCATGGCGTTTAGTTGCCACGGCAACCATGGGGTTGCGTTTCCATGGTAACAATGGGGTAGTGTTGCCATGGCAACCATGGGGTTGGGTTGCCATGCCAACCATGGGGTTGTGTTGCCTTGGTAACCATGGCGTTTAGTTGCCACGGCAACCATGGGGTTGCGTTTCCATGGTAACCATGGGGTAGTGTTGCCATGGCAAGCATGGGGTTTTGTTGCCATGGTAACCATGGGGTTTGGTTGCTATGGTTAGCATGGGGTTCTGTTGCCATGGTAACCATGGGGTAGTGTTGCCATGGCAACCATGGGGTTCTGTTGCCATGGTAACTATGGGGTTGGGTTGCAATGGTTATCAGGCGGTTCTTTTGGAATGGCAATCATGGGGTAGTGTTGCCATGGTAACCATGCGGTTGTGTTGCCATGGTAACCATGGGGTTGGGTTGCCATGCCAACCACGGGGTTTGGTTGCTATGGTAACCATGGCGTTCTGTTGAAATGGTAACCATGCGGTTGTGTTGCCATGGTAACTATGGGGTTCTGTTGCCATGGTAACAATGGGGTAGTGTTGCCATGGCAACCATGGGGTTGTGTTGCCATGGTCAGTATGTGGTTGGGTTGCAATGGTTATCAGGCGGTTCTTTTGGAATGGCTACCATGGGGTAGTGTTGCCATGGAAACCATGCAGTTGTGTTGCCATGGTAACCATGGGGTAGTGTTGCCATAGTAACTATGGGGTTGGGTTGCCATGGCAACCATGGGGTTGTGTTGCCATGGTAACCATGGCGTTTATTTTCCATGGAAACTATGGGGTTCTGTTGCGATGGTAACCATGGGGTAGAGTTGCCATGGCAACCATGGGGTTGCGTTGCCATGGTAACCATGGGGTTGGGTTGCCATGTTAACCATGGCGTTTAGTTGCCATGGCAACAATGGAGTTCTGTTTCCATGGTAACCATGGGGTAGTGTTGCCATGGCAACCATGGGGTTGTGTTGCCATGGTAAGAATGGGGCTGGGTTGCAATGGTTATCAGGCGGTTCTTTTGGAATGGCAACCATGGGGTAGTGTTGCCATGGTAACCATGCAGTTGTGTTGCCATGGTAACTATGGGGTAGTGTTGCCATGGTAACCATGGGGTTGGGTTGCCATGGCAACCATGGGGTTGTGTTGCCATGGTTACCATGGCGTTTAGCTTCCATGGCAACTATGGGGTTCTGTTGCCATGGTAACCATGGTGTAGTGTTGCCATGGCAACCATGGGATTGTGTTGCCATGGTAAGTATGGGGTTGGGTTGCAATGGTTATCAGGCGGTTCTTTTGGAATGGCAACCATGGGGTAGTGTACCATGGTAACCATGGGGTTGGGTTGCCATGGCAACCGTGGGGTAGTGTTGCCATGGCAACATTGCGGTTGTGTTGCCATGGTAACCATGGGGTAGCGTTTCCATTGTAACCATGCGGTTGTGTTGCCATGGTAACCATGGGGTTGGGTTGCCATGGTAACCATGGGGTTGTGTTGCCATGGTAACGATGGGGTTGGGTTGCCATGGAAACCACGGGGTTGTGTTGCCATGAGAACCATGGGGTTGTGTTGCCATGGTAACCATGGAGTTTAGTTGCCATGGCAACTATGGGATACTGTTGCGATGGTAACCATGGGGTAGTGTTGCCATGGCAAACATGGGGTTGTGTTGCCATGGTAACGATGGGGTTGGGTTGCCATGGCAACCATGGGGTTGTATTGCCATGGTAACTATGGGGTTGGGTTGCTATGGCAACTATGGGGTTTAGTTGCCATGGCAACCATGCGGTTGAGATGCGGTGGTAACCATGCGGTTGTGTTGCCATGGGAACCATGGGGTAGTGTTGCCATGGCAACCATGGGGTTGTGTTGCCATGGTAACCATGGCGTTTAGTTGCCATGGCAACTATGGGGTTGTGTTGCCATGGTAACCATGGGGTAGTGTTTCCATGGCAACCATGGGGTTGCGTTGCCATGGTAACCATGCGGTTGTGTTGCCATGGTAACCATGGGGTTGGTTAGCCATGGCAACCACGGGGTTTGGTTGCCATGGTAAGTATGGGGTTGGGTTGCAATGGTTATCAGGCGGTTCTTTTGGAATGGCAACCATGCGGTAGTGTTGCCATGGTAACCATGCAGTTGTGTTGCCATGATAACCATGCGGTTGTGTTGCCATGGTAACCATGCAGTTGTGTTGCCATGGCAACCATTGGGGTCTGTTGCCATGGTAACCATGGGGTTGGGTTGCCATGCCAACCATGGGGTTGCGTTTCCATGGTAACCATGGGGTAGTGTTGCCATGGCAACCATGGGGTTGTGTTGCCATGGTAACCATGGGGTTTGGTTGCTATGGTTAGCATGGGGTTCTGTTGCCATGGTAACCATGGGGTAGTGTTTCCATGGGAACCATGCGGTTGTGTTGCCATGGTAACCATGCAGTTTTGTTGCCATGGCAACCATGGGGTAGTGTTGCCATGGTAACCATGCGGTAGTGTTGCCATGGTAACCATGGGGTTTGGTTGGTATGGTTAGCATAGGGTTCTGTTGCCATCGTAACCATGGGGTTGGGTTGCCATGGCAACCATGGGGTTGTGTTGCCATGGGAACCATGGCGTTTAGTTGCCATGGCAACTATGGGGTTCTGTTGCCATGGTAACCATGGGGTAGTGTTGCCATGGCAACCATGGGGTTGTGTTGCCATGGTAACTATGGGGTTGGGTTGCAATGGTTATCAGGCGGTTCTTTTGGAATGGCTACCATGGGGTAGTGTTGCCATGGTAACCATGGGGTTGGGTTGCCATGGCAACCATGGGGTTGTGTTGCCATGGTAACCATGGCGTTTATTTTCCATGGCAACTATGGGGTTCTGTTGCCATGGTAACCATGGGGTAGTGTTGCCATGGCAACCATGGTGTTGGGTTGCCATGGTAACGATGGGGTTGGGTTGCCATGGCAACTACGCGGTTTGGTTGCTATGGTAACCATGGGGTTCTGTTGCCATGGTAACCATGGGGTTGGGTTGCCATGTTAACCATGGCGTTTAGTTGCCATGGCAACTATGGGGTTCTGTTGCCATGGTAACCATGGGGTAGTGTTGCCATAGCAACCATGGGGTTGTGTTG
This sequence comes from Netta rufina, assembly GCF_964035555.1. Classification (NCBI taxonomy): domain Eukaryota; kingdom Metazoa; phylum Chordata; class Aves; order Anseriformes; family Anatidae; genus Netta; species Netta rufina. The sequence goes on from NC_140157.1 coordinate 1,830,433, forward strand.
CCATGGTAAGTATGGGGTTGGGTTGCAATGGTTATCAGGCGGTTGTTTTGGAATGGCAACCATGGGGTTGTGTTGCCATGGTAATCATGCAGTTGTGTTGCCATGGTAACCATGGGGTAGTGTTGCCATGGTAACCATGGGGTTGGGTTGCCATGGCAACCATGGGGTTGTGTTGCCATGGTAACCATGGCGTTTAGTTTCCATGGCAACTATGGGGTTCTGTTGCCATGGTAACCATGGGGTAGTGTTTCCATGGGAACCATGCGGTTGTGTTGCCATGGTAACCATGCAGTTTTGTTGCCATGGCAACCATGGGGTAGTGTTGCCATGGTAACCATGCGGTAGTGTTGCCATGGTAACCATGGGGTTTGGTTGGTATGGTTAGCATGGGGTTCTGTTGCCATCGTAACCATGGGGTTGGGTTGCCATGGCAACCATGGGGTTGTGTTGCCATGGGAACCATGGCGTTTAGTTGCCATGGCAACTATGGGGTTCTGTTGCCATGGTAACCATGGGGTAGTGTTGCCATGGCAACCATGGGGTTGTGTTGCCATGGTAACTATGGGGTTGGGTTGCAATGGTTATCAGGCGGTTCTTTTGGAATGGCTACCATGGGGTAGTGTTGCCATGGCAACCATGGGGTTGCGTTGCCATGGTAACGATGGGGTTGGGTTCCCATGGCAACCACGCGGTTTGGTTACTATGGTAACCATGGGGTTCTGTTGCCATGGTAACCATGGGGTTGGGTTGCCATGTTAACCATGGCGTTTAGTTGCCATGGCAACAATGGAGTTCTGTTTCCATGGTAACCATGGGGTAGTGTTGCCATGGCAACCATGGGGTTGTGTTGCCATGGTAAGAATGGGGTTGGGTTGCAATGGTTATCAGGCGGTTCTTTTGGAATGGCAACCATGGGGTAGTGTTGCCATGGTAACCATGCAGTTGTGTTGCCATGGTAACTATGGGGTAGTGTTGCCATGGTAACCATGGGGTTGGGTTGCCATGGGAACCATGGGGTTGTGTTGCCATGGTTACCATGGCGTTTAGCTTCCATGGCAACTATGGGGTTCTGTTGCCATGGTAACCATGGTGTAGTGTTGCCATGGCAACCATGGGATTGTGTTGCCATGGTAAGTATGGGGTTGGGTTGCAATGGTTATCAGGCGGTTCTTTTGGAATGGCAACCATGGGGTAGTGTACCATGGTAACCATGGGGTTGGGTTGCCATGGCAACCGTGGGGTAGTGTTGCCATGGCAACATTGCGGTTGTGTTGCCATGGTAACCATGGGGTAGCGTTTCCATTGTAACCATGCGGTTGTGTTGCCATGGTAACCATGGGGTTGGGTTGCCATGGTAACCATGGGGTTGTGTTGCCATGGTAACGATGGGGTTGGGTTGCCATGGAAACCACGGGGTTGTGTTGCCATGAGAACCATGGGGTTGTGTTGCCATGGTAACCATGGAGTTTAGTTGCCATGGCAACTATGGGATACTGTTGCGATGGTAACCATGGGGTAGTGTTGCCATGGCAAACATGGGGTTGTGTTGCCATGGTAACGATGGGGTTGGGTTGCCATGGCAACCATGGGGTTGTATTGCCATGGTAACTATGGGGTTGGGTTGCTATGGCAACTATGGGGTTTAGTTGCCATGGTAACCATGCGGTTGAGATGCGGTGGTAACCATGGGGTAGTGTTGCCATGGCAACCATGGGGTTGTGTTGCCATGGTAACCATGGCGTTTAGTTGCCATGGCAACTATGGGGTTGTGTTGCCATGGTAACCATGGGGTAGTGTTTCCATGGCAACCATGGGGTTGCGTTGCCATGGTAACCATGCGGTTGTGTTGCCGTGGTAACCATGGGGTTGGTTTGCCATGGCAACCACGGGGTTTGGTTGCTATGGTAACCATGGCGTTCTGTTGCCATGGTAACCATGGGGTTGTGTTGCCATGGCAACCATGGGGTTGTGTTGCCAAGGTAACGATGGGGCTGGGTTGCCATGCCAACTACGCGGTTTGGTTGCTATGGTAACCATGGGGTTCTGTTCCATGGTAACCATGGGGTAGTGTTGCCATGGCAACCATGGGGTTGTGTTGCCATGGTAAGTATGGGGTTGGGTTGCAATGGTTATCAGGCGGTTCTTTTGGAATGGCAACCATGGGGTAGTGTTGCCATGGTAACCATGCAGTTGTGTTGCCATGGTAACCATGGGGTAGTGTTGCCATGGTAACCATGGGGTTGGGTTGCCATGGCAACCATGGGGTTGTGTTGCCATGGTAACCATGGCGTTTAGTTTCCATGGCAACTATGGGGTTCTGTTGCAATGGTAACCATGGGGTAGTGTTGCCATGGCAACCATGCGGTTGTGTTGCCATGGTAACCATGGGGTTGGGTTGCCATGGCAACCACGCGGTTTGGTTGCTATGGTAACCATGGGGTTCTCTTGCCATGGTAACCATGGGGTTGGGTTGCCATGGTAACCATGGCGTTTAGTTGCCATGGCAACTATGGGGTTCTGTTGCCATGGTAACCATGGGGTAGTGTTGCCATGGCAACCATGGGGTTGTGTTGCCATGGTAACTATGGGGTTGCGTTGCAATGGTTATCAGGCGGTTCTTTTGGAAAGGCAACCATGGGGTAGTGTTGCCATGGTAACCATGCGGTTGTGTTGCCGTGGTAACCATAGGGTAGCATTTCCATTGTAACCATGCGGTTGTGTTGCCATGGTAACCATGGGGTTGGGTTGCCATGGCAACCATGGGGTTGTGTTGCCATGGTAACGATGGGGTTCGGTTGCCATGGAAACCACGGGGTTGTGTTGCCATGAGAACCATGGGGTTGTGCTGCCATGGTAACCATGGAGTTTAGTTGCCATGGCAACTATGGGATACTGTTGCCATGGCAACCATGGGGTTGTGTTGCCATGGTAACCATGGCGTTTAGTTTCCATGGGAACTATGGGGTTCTGTTGCCATGGTAACCATGGGGTAGTGTTGCCATGGCAACCATGCGGTTGTGTTGCCACGGTAACCATGGGGTTGTGTTGCCATGGCAACCACGCGGTTTGGTTGCTATGGTAACCATGGGGTTCTGTTGCCATGGTAACCATGGGGTTGGGTTGCCATGGTAACCATGGCGTTTAGTTTCCATGGGAACTATGGGGTTCTGTTGCCATGGTAACCATGGGGTAGTGTTGCCATGGCAACCATGCGGTTGTGTTGCCATGGTAACTATGGGGTTGGGTTGCAATGGTTATCAGGCGGTTCTTTTGGAATGGCAACCATGGGGTAGTGTTGCCATGGTAACCATGCGGTTGTGTTGCCATGGTAACCATGGGTAGCGTTGCCATGGTAACCATGCGGTTGTGTTGCCATGGTAACCATGGGGTTGGGTTGCCATGGCAACCACGGCGTTGTGTTGCCATGGGAACCATGGCGTTTGGTTGCCATGGCAACTATGGGGTTCTGTTGCCATGGTAACCATGCCGTTTAGTTGCCATGGCAACCATGCGGTTGTGTTGCCTTGGTAACCATGGGGTAGCGTTGCCAAGGTAACGATGGGGCTGGGTTGCCATGCCAACTACGCGGTTTGGTTGCTATGGTAACCATGGGGTTCTGTTCCATGGTAACCATGGGGTAGTGTTGCCATGGCAACCATGGGGTTGTGTTGCCATGGTAAGTATGGGGTTGGGTTGCAATGGTTATCAGGCGGTTCTTTTGGAATGGCAACCATGGGGTAGTGTTGCCATGGTAACCATGCAGTTGTGTTGCCATGGTAACCATGGGGTAGTGTTGCCATGGTAACCATGGGGTTGGGTTGCCATGGCAACCATGGGGTTGTGTTGCCATGGTAACCATGGCGTTTAGTTTCCATGGCAACTATGGGGTTCTGTTGCAATGGTAACCATGGGGTAGTGTTGCCATGGCAACCATGCGGTTGTGTTGCCATGGTAACCATGGGGTTGGGTTGCCATGGCAACCACGCGGTTTGGTTGCTATGGTAACCATGGGGTTCTCTTGCCATGGTAACCATGGGGTTGGGTTGCCATGGTAACCATGGCGTTTAGTTGCCATGGCAACTATGGGGTTCTGTTGCCATGGTAACCATGGGGTAGTGTTGCCATGGCAACCATGGGGTTGTGTTGCCATGGTAACTATGGGGTTGCGTTGCAATGGTTATCAGGCGGTTCTTTTGGAAAGGCAACCATGGGGTAGTGTTGCCATGGTAACCATGCGGTTGTGTTGCCGTGGTAACCATAGGGTAGCATTTCCATTGTAACCATGCGGTTGTGTTGCCATGGTAACCATGGGGTTGGGTTGCCATGGCAACCATGGGGTTGTGTTGCCATGGTAACGATGGGGTTCGGTTGCCATGGAAACCACGGGGTTGTGTTGCCATGAGAACCATGGGGTTGTGCTGCCATGGTAACCATGGAGTTTAGTTGCCATGGCAACTATGGGATACTGTTGCCATGGCAACCATGGGGTTGTGTTGCCATGGTAACCATGGCGTTTAGTTTCCATGGGAACTATGGGGTTCTGTTGCCATGGTAACCATGGGGTAGTGTTGCCATGGCAACCATGCGGTTGTGTTGCCACGGTAACCATGGGGTTGTGTTGCCATGGCAACCACGCGGTTTGGTTGCTATGGTAACCATGGGGTTCTGTTGCCATGGTAACCATGGGGTTGGGTTGCCATGGTAACCATGGCGTTTAGTTTCCATGGGAACTATGGGGTTCTGTTGCCATGGTAACCATGGGGTAGTGTTGCCATGGCAACCATGCGGTTGTGTTGCCATGGTAACTATGGGGTTGGGTTGCAATGGTTATCAGGCGGTTCTTTTGGAATGGCAACCATGGGGTAGTGTTGCCATGGTAACCATGCGGTTGTGTTGCCATGGTAACCATGGGTAGCGTTGCCATGGTAACCATGCGGTTGTGTTGCCATGGTAACCATGGGGTTGGGTTGCCATGGCAACCACGGCGTTGTGTTGCCATGGGAACCATGGCGTTTGGTTGCCATGGCAACTATGGGGTTCTGTTGCCATGGTAACCATGCCGTTTAGTTGCCATGGCAACCATGCGGTTGTGTTGCCTTGGTAACCATGGGGTAGCGTTTCCATTGTAACCATGCGGTTGTGTTGCCATGGTAACCATGATGTTGGGTTGCCATGGCAACCATGGGGTTGTGTTGCCATGGTAACCATGGCGTTTAGTTGCCATGGTAACGATGGGGTTGGGTTGCCATGGAAACCACGGGGTTGTGTTGCCATGAGAACCATGGGGTTGTGTTGCCATGGTAACCATGGAGTTTAGTTGCCATGGCAACTATGGGATACTGTTGCCATGGTAACCATGGGGTAGTGTTGCCATGGCAAACATGGGGTTGTGTTGCCATGGTAACGATGGGGTTGAATTGCCATGGTAACCATGGGGTTGTATTGCCATGGTAACTATGGGGTTGGGTTGCTATGGCAACTATGGGGTTTAGTTGCCATGGCAACCATGCGGTTGAGATGCCGTGGTAACCATGCGGTTGTGTTGCCATGGTAACCATGGGGTAGTGTTGCCATGGCAACCATGGGGTTGTGTTGCCATGGTAACCATGGCGTTTAGTTGCCATGGCAACTATGGGGTTGTGTTGCCATGGTAACCATGGGGTAGTGTTTCCATGGCAACCATGGGGTTGTGTTGCAATGGTAACCATGCGGTTGTGTTGCCATGGTAACCATGGGGTTGGGTTGCCATGGCAACCACGGGCTTTGGTTGCTATGGTAACCATGGCGTTCTGTTGCCATGGCAACCATGGGGTTGTGTTGCCATGGTAACCATGGGGTTCTGTTGCCATGGTAACCATGGGGTAGTGTTGCCATGGCAACCATGGGGTTGTGTTGCCATGGTAACCATGGGGTTGGGTTGCAATGGTTATCAGGCGGTTCTTTTGGAATGGCAACTATGGGGTAGTGTTGCCATGGTAACCATGCAGTTGTGTTGCCATGGTAACCATGGGGTAGTGTTGCCATGGTAACCATGGGGTTGGGTTGCCATGGCAACCATGGGGTTGTGTTGCCATGGTAACCATGGCGTTTATTTCCATGGCAACTATGGGGTTGTGTTGCCATGGTAACCATGGGGTAGTGTTGCCATGGCAACCATGGGGTTGTGTTGCCATGGTAACGATGGGGTTGTGTTGCCATGGCAACCACGCTGTTTGGTTGCTATGGTAACCATGGGGTTGGGTTGCCATGGCAACCATGGGGTTGTGTTGCCATGGTAACCATGGCGTTTAGTTGCCATGGCAACTATGGGGTTCTGTTGCCATGGTAACCATGGGGTAGTGTTGCCATGGCAACCATGGGGTTGTGTTGCCATGGTAACTATGGGGTTGGGTTGCAATGGTTATCAGGCGGTTCTTTTGGAATGGCAACCATGGGGTAGTGTTTCCATGGTAACCATGCGGTTGTGCTGCCATGGTAACCATGGGGTAGCGTTTCCATTGTAACCATGCGGTTGTGTTGCCATGGTAACCATGGGGTTGGGTTGCCATGGCAACCATGAGGTTGTGTTGCCATGGTAACGATGGGGTTTGGTTGCCATGGAAACCACGGGGTTGTGTTTCCATGAGAACCATGGGGTTGTGTTGCCATGGTAACCATGGAGTTTAGTTGCCATGGCAACTATGGGATACTGTTGCCATGGTAACGATGGGGTAGTGTTGCCATGGTAACTATGGGGTTGGGTTGCAATGGTTATCAGGCGGTTCTTTTGGAATGGCAATCATGGGGTAGTGTTGCCATGGTAACCATGCGGTTGTGTTGCCATGGTAACCATGGGGTTGGGTTGCCATGGCAACCACGGGGTTTGGTTGCTATGGTAACCATGGCGTTCTGTTGCCATGGTAACCATGCGGTTGGGTTGCCATGGTAACCATGGTGTTCTGTTGCCATGGTAACCATGGGGTAGTGTTGCCATGGCAATCATGGGGTTGTGTTGCCATGGTAAGTATGGGGTTGGGTTGCAATGGTTATCAGGCGGTTCTTTTCGAATGGCAACCATGGGGTAGTGTTGCCATGGTAACCATGCGGTTGTGTTGCCATGGTAACCATGGGGTAGCGTTGCCATGGTAACCATGCGGTTGTGTTGCCATGGTAACCGTGGGGTTTGGTTGCTATGGTTAGCATGGGGTTCTGTTGCCACGGTAACCATGGGGTAGTGTTGCCATGGCAACCATGGGGTAGTGTTGCCATGGCAACCATGGGGTTGTGTTGCCATGGTAAGTATGGGGTTGGGTTGCAATGGTTATCAGTCGGTTCTTTTGGAATGGCAATCATGGGGTAGTGTTGCCATGGTAACCATGCGGTTGTGTTGCCATTGTAACCATGGGGTTGGGTTGCCATGTTAACCATGGCGTTTAGTTGCCATGGCAACAATGGAGTTCTGTTGCCATGGTAACCATGGGGTAGTGTTGCCATGGCAACCATGGGGTTGTGTTGCCATGGTAAGAATGGGGTTGGGTTGCGATGGTTATGAGGCGGTTCTTTTGGAATGGCAACCATGGGGTAGTGTTGCCATGGTAACCATGCAGTTGTGTTGCCATTTTAACTATGGGGTAGTGTTGCCATGGTAACCATGGGGTTGGGTTGCCATGGCAACCATGGGGTTGTGTTGCCATGGTTACCATGGCGTTTAGCTTCCATGGCAACTATGGGGTTCTGTTGCCATAGTAACCATGGTGTAGTGTTGCCATGGCAACCATGGGATTGTGTTGCCATGGTAAGTATGGGGTTGGGTTGCAATGGTTATCAGGCGGTTCTTTTGGAATGGCAACCATGGGGTAGTGTACCATGGTAACCATGGGGTTGGGTTGCCATGGCAACCGTGGGGTAGTGTTGCCATGGCAACATTGCGGTTGTGTTGCCATGGTAACCATGGGGTAGCGTTTCCATTGTAACCATGCGGTTGTGTTGCCATGGTAACCATGGGGTTGGGTTGGCATGGTAACCATGGGGTTGTGTTGCCATGGTAACGATGGGGTTGGGTTGCCATGGAAACCACGGGGTTGTGTTGCCATGAGAACCATGGGGTTGTGTTGCCATGGTAACCATGGAGTTTAGTTGCCATGGCAACTATGGGATACTGTTGCGATGGTAACCATGGGGTAGTGTTGCCATGGCAAACATGGGGTTGTGTTGCCATGGTAACGATGGGGTTGGGTTGCCATGGCAACCATGGGGTTGTAATGCCATGGTAACTATGGGGTTGGGTTGCTATGGCAACTATGGGGTTTAGTTACCATGGCAACCATGGGGTTGTGTTGCCATGGTAACCATGGCGTTCATTTTCCATGGCAACTATGGGGTTCTGTTGCCAAGGCAACCATGGGGTTGTGTTGCCATGGTAACCATGGCGTTCAGTTGCCATGGCAACTATGGGGTTGTGTTGCCATGGTAACCATGGGGTAGTGTTTCCATGGCAACCATGGGGTTGCGTTGCCATGGTAACCATGCGGTTGTGTTGCCATGGTAACCATGGGGTTGGTTTGCCATGGCAACCACGGGGTTTGGTTGCTATGGTAACCATGGCGTTCTGTTGCCATGGTAACCATGGGGTTGTGTTCCCATGGTACCCATGGGGTTCTGTTGCCATGGTAACCATGGGGTAGTGTTGCCATGGCAACCATGGGGTTGTGTTGCCATGGTAAGTATGGGGTTGGGTTGCAATGGTTATCAGGCGGTTCTTTTGGAATGGCAACCATGCGGTAGTGTTGCCATGGTAACCATGCAGTTGTGTTGCCGTGATAACCATGGGGTAGTGTTGCCATGGTAACCATGGGGTTGGGTTGCCATGGCAACCATGGGGTTGTGTTGCCATGGTAACCATGGCGTTTAGTTTCCATGGCAAATATGGGGTTCTGTTGCCATGGTAACCATGGGGTTGGGTTGCCTTGGCAACCATGGGGTTGTGTTGCCATGGTAACCATGCGGTTGTGTTGCCATGGTAACCATGCAGTTGTGTTGCCATGGCAACCATTGGGGTCTGTTGCCATGGTAACCATGGGGTTGGGTTGCCATGCCAACCATGGGGTTGCGTTTCCATGGTAACCATGGGGTAGTGTTGCCATGGCAACCATGGGGTTGTGGTGCCATGGTAACTATGGGGTTGGGTTGCAATGGTTATCAGGCGGTTCTTTTGGAATGGCAACCATGGGGTTGTGTTGCCATGGTAACCATGGGGTTTGGTTGCTATGGTTAGCATGGGGTTCTGTTGCCATGGTAACCATGGGGTAGTGTTTCCATGGGAACCATGCGGTTGTGTTGCCATGGTAACCATGCAGTTTTGTTGCCATGGAACCATGGGGTAGTGTTGCCATGGTAACCATGCGGTAGTGTTGCCATGGTAACCATGGGGTTTGGTTGGTATGGTTAGCATGGGGTTCTGTTGCCATCGTAACCATGGGGTTGGGTTCCCATGGCAACCATGGGGTTGTGTTGCCATGGGAACCATGGCGTTTAGTTGCCATGGCAACTATGGGGTTCTGTTGCCATGGTAACCATGGGGTAGTGTTGCCATGGCAACCATGGTGTTGGGTTGCCATGGTAACGATGGGGTTGGGCTGCCATGGCAACTACGCGGTTTGGTTGCTATGGTAACCATGGCGTTCTGTTGCCATGGTAACCATGGCGTTTATTTTCCATGGAAACTATGGGGTTGTGTTGCCATGGTAACCATGGGGTAGTGTTGCCATGGCAACCATGGGGTTGTGTTGCCATGGTAACGATGGGGTTGTGTTGCCATGGTAACCATGGGGTTGGGTTGCCATGGCAACCACGCTGTTTGGTTGCTATGGTAAGCATGGGGTTCTGTTGCCATGGTAACCATGGGGTTGGGTTGCCATGGTAACCATGGCGGTTAGTTGCCATGGCAACTATGGGGTTGTGTTGCCATGGTAACCATGGGGTAGTGTGGCCATGGCAACCATGGGGTTGTGTTGCCATGGTAACCATGCGGTTGTGTTGCCATGGTAACCATGGAGTCTGGTTGCAATGGCAACCACGCAGTTTGGTTGCTATGGTAACCATGGGGTTCTGTTGCCATGGTAACCATGGGTTTGGTTTGCCATGGTAACTATGGCGTTTAGTTGCCATGGCAACTATGGCGTTCTGTTGCCATGGTAACCATGCGGTTGGGTTGCCATGGTAACCATGGTGTTCTGTTGCCATGGTAACCATGGGGTAGTGTTGCCATGGTAACCATGGGGTTGTGTTTCCATGGTAACTATGGGGTTGGGTTGCAATGGTTATCAGGCAGTTCTTTTGGAATGGCAATCATGGGGTAGTTTTGCCATGGTAACCATGCGGTTGTGTTGCCATGGTAACCATGGGGTTGTGTTGCCATGGTAACGATGGGGTTTGGTTGCCATGGAAACCACGGGGTTGTGTTGCCATGAGAACCATGGGGTTGTGCTGCCATGGTAACCATGGAGTTTAGTTGCCATGGCAACTATGGGATACTGTTGCCATGGCAACCATGGCGTTGTGTTGCCATGGGAACCATGGCGTTTAGTTTCCATGGGAACTATGGGGTTCTGTTGCCATAGTAACCATGGGGTAGTGTTGCCATGGCAACCATGGGGTTGTGTTGCCATGGTAACTATGGGGTTGGGTTGCAATGGTTATCAGGCGGTTCTTTTGGAATGGAAACCATGGGGTAGTGTTGCCATGGTAACCATGCGGTTGTGTTGCCATGGTAACCATGGGTAGCGTTGCCATGGTAACCATGCGGTTGTGTTGCCATGGTAACCATGGGGTTGGGTTGCCATGGCAACCACGGCGTTGTGTTGCCATGGGAACCATGGCGTTTAGTTGCCATGGCAACTATGGGGTTCTGTTGCCAAGGTAACCATGGCGTTTAGTTGCCATGGCAACCATGCGGTTGTGTTGCCATGGTAACTATGGGGTTGGGTTGCAATGGTTATCAGGCGGTTCTTTTGGAATGGAAACCATGGGGTAGTGTTGCCATGGTAACCATGCGGTTGTGTTGCCATCGTAACCATGGGGTAGCGTTTCCATTGTAACCATGCGGTTGTGTTGCCATGGTAACCATGGGGTTGGGTTGCCATGGCAACCATGGGGTTGTGTTGCCATGGTAACCATGGCGTTTAGTTGCCATGGTAACGATGGGGTTGGGTTGCCATGGAAACCACGGGGTTGTGTTGCCATGAGAACCATGGGGTTGTGTTGCCATGGTAACCATGGGGTTTGTTTGCCATGGTAACCATGGGGTTGGGTTGCCATGGCAACCACGGGGTTTGGTTGCTATGGTAACCATGGCGTTCTGTTGCCATGGTAACCATGGGGTTGTGTTGCCATGGTAACGATGGGGTTGAGTTGCCATGGCAACTATGGGGTTCTGTTGCCATGGTAACCATGGGGTAGTGTTGCCATGGCAACCATGGGGTTGTGTTGCCATGGTAACTATGGGGTTGGGTTGCAATGGTTATCAGGCGGTTGTGTTGCCATGGCAACCATGCGGTTGTGTTGCCTTGGTAACCATGGGGTAGCGTTTCCATTGTAACCATGCGGCTGTGTTGCCATGGTAACCGTGGTGTTGGGTTGCCATGGCAACCGTGGGGTTGTGTTGCCCTGGTAACGATGGGGTTGGGTTGCCATGGAAACCACGGGGTTGTGTTGCCATGAGAACCATGGGGTTGTGTTGCCATGGTAACCATGGAGTTTAGTTGCCATGGCAACTATGGGATACTGTTGCCATGGTAACCATGGGGTAGTGTTGCCATGGCAAACATGGGGTTGTGTTGCCATGGTAACGATGGGGTTCGGTTGCCATGGCAACCATGGGGTTGTGTTGCCATGGTAAGTATGGGGTCGGGTTGCTATGGCAACTATGGGGTTTAGTTGCCATGGCAACCATGCGGTTGAGATGCCGTGGTAACCATGCGGTTGTGTTGCCATGGGAACAATGGGGTAGTGTTGCCATGGCAACCATGGGGTTGTGTTGCAATGGTAACCATGCGGTTGTGTTGCCATGGTAACCATGGGGTTGGGTTGCCATGGCAACCACGGGGTTTTGTTGCTATGGTAACCATGGCGTTCTGTTGCCATGGTAACCATGGGGTTGTGTTGCCATGGTAACCATGGGGTTCTGTTGCCATGGTAACCATGGGGTAGTGTTGCCATGGCAACCATGGGGTTGTGTTGCCAAGGTAACGATGGGGTTGGGTTGCCATGCCAACTACGCGGTTTGGTTGCTATGGTAACCATGGGGTTCTGTTCCATGGTAACCATGGGGTAGTGTTGCCATGGCAACCATGGGGTTGTGTTGCCATGGTAAGTATGGGGTTGGGTTGCAATGGTTATCATGCGGTTCTTTTGGAATGGCAACCATGGGGTAGTGTTGCCATGGTAACCATGCAGTTGTGTTGCCATGGTAACCATGGGGTAGTGTTGCCATGGTAACCATGGGGTTGGGTTGCCATGGCAACCATGGGGTTGTGTTGCCATGGTAACCATGGCGTTTAGTTTCCATGGCAACTATGGGGTTCTGTTGCCATGGTAACCATGGGGTAGTGTTGCCATGGCAACCATGCGGTTGTGTTGCCATGGTAACCATGGGGTTGGGTTGCCATGGCAACCACGCGGTTTGGTTGCTATGGTAACCATGGGGTTCTCTTGCCATGGTAACCATGGGGTTGGGTTGCCATGGTAACCATGGCGTTTAGTTGCCATGGCAACTATGGGGTTCTGTTGCCATGGTAACCATGGGGTAGTGTTGCCATGGCAACCATGGGGTTGTGTTGCCATGGTAACTATGGGGTTGCGTTGCAATTGTTATCAGGCGGTTCTTTTGGAAAGGCAACCATGGGGTAGTGTTGCCATGGTAACCATGCGGTTGTGTTGCCGTGGTAACCATAGGGTAGCATTTCCATTGTAACCATGCGGTTGTGTTGCCATGGTAACCATGGGGTTGGGTTGCCATGGCAACCACGGCGTTGTGTTGCCATGGTAACGATGGGGTTCGGTTGCCATGGAAACTATGGGATACTGTTGCCATGGCAACCATGGGGTTGTGTTGCCATGGTAACCATGGCGTTTAGTTTCCATGGGAACTATGGGGTTCTGTTGCCATGGTAACCATGGGGTAGTGTTGCCATGGCAACCATGCGGTTGTGTTGCCACGGTAACCATGGGGTTGTGTTGCCATGGCAACCACGCGGTTTGGTTGCTATGGTAACCATGGGGTTCTGTTGCCATGGTAACCATGGGGTTGGGTTGCCATGGTAACCATGGCGTTTAGTTTCCATGGGAACTATGGGGTTCTGTTGCCATGGTAACCATGGGGTAGTGTTGCCATGGCAACCATAGGGTTGTGTTGCCATGGTAACTATGGGGTTGGGTTGCAATGGTTATCAGGCGGTTCTTTTGAAATGGCAACCATGGGGTAGTGTTGCCATGGTAACCATGCGGTTGTGTTGCCATGGTAACCATGGGTAGCGTTGCCATGGTAACCATGCGGTTGTGTTGCCATGGTAACCATGGGGTTGGGTTGCCATGGCAACCAAGGCGTTGTGTTGCCATGGGAACCATGGCGTTTGGTTGCCATGGCAACTATGGGGTTCTGTTGCCATGGTAACCATGCCGTTTAGTTGCCATGGCAACCATGCGGTTGTGTTGCCTTGGTAACCATGGGGTAGCGTTTCCATTGTAACCATGCGGTTGTGTTGCCATGGTAACCATGGGGTTCGGTTGCCATGGCAACCATGGGGTTGTGTTGCCATGGTAACCATGGCGTTTAGTTGCCATGGTAACGATGGGGTTGGGTTGCCATGGAAACCACGGGGTTGTGTTGCCATGAGAACCATGGGGTTGTGTTGCCATGGTAACCATGGAGTTTAGTTGCCATGGCAACTATGGGATACTGTTGCCATGGTAACCATGGGGTAGTGTTGCCATGGCAAACATGGGGTTGTGTTGCCATGGTAACGATGGGGTTGAATTGCCATGGCAACCATGGGGTTGTGTTGCCATGGTAACTATGGGGTTGGGTTGCTATGGCAACTATGGGGTTTAGTTGCCATGGCAACCATGCGGTTGAGATGCCGTGGTAACCATGCGGTTGTGTTGCCATGGTAACCATGGGGTAGTGTTGCCATGGTAACCATGGGGTTGGGTTGCCATGGCAACCATGGGGTTGTGTTGCCATGGTAACCATGGCGTTTATTTCCATGGCAACTATGGGGTTGGTTTGCCATGGTAACCATGGGGTAGTGTTGCCATGGCAACCATGGGGTTGTGTTGCCATGGTAACGATGGGGTTGTGTTGCCATGGCAACCACGCGGTTTGGTTGCTATGGTAACCATGGGGTTGGGTTGCCATGGCAACCATGGGGTTGTGTTGCCATGGTAACCATGGCGTTTAGTTGCCATGGCAACTATGGGGTTCTGTTGCCATGGTAACCATGGGGTAGTGTTGCCATGGCAACCATGGGGTTGTGTTGCCATGGTAACTATGGGGTTGGGTTGCAATGGTTATCAGGCGGTTCTTTTGGAATGGCAACCATGGGGTAGTGTTGCCATGGTAACCATGCGGTTGTGCTGCCATGGTAACCATGGGGTAGCGTTTCCATTGTAACCATGCGGTTGTGTTGCCATGGTAACCATGGGGTTGGGTTGCCATGGCAACCATGGGGTTGTGTTGCCATGGTAACGATGGGGTTTGGTTGCCATGGAAACCACGGGGTTGTGTTGCCATGAGAACCATGGGGTTGTGTTGCCATGGTAACCATGGAGTTTAGTTGCCATGGCAACTATGGGATACTGTTGCCATGGTAACGATGGGGTAGTGTTGCCATGGTAACTATGGGGTTGGGTTGCAATGGTTATCAGGCGGTTCTTTTGGAATCGCAATCATGGGGTAGTGTTGCCATGGTAACCATGCGGTTGTGTTGCCATGGTAACCATGGGGTTGGGTTGCCATGGCAACCACGGGGTTTGGTTGCTATAGTAACCATGGCGTTCTGTTGCCATGGTAACCATGCGGTTGGGTTGCCATGGTAACCATGGTGTTCTGTTGCCATGGTAACCATGGGGTAGTGTTGCCATGGCAATCATGGGGTTGTGTTGCCATGGTAAGTATGGGGTTGGGTTGCAATGGTTATCAGGCGGTTCTTTTCGAATGGCAACCATGGGGTAGTGTTGCCATGGTAACCATGCGGTTGTGTTGCCATGGTAACCATGGGGTAGCGTTGCCATGGTAACCATGCGGTTGTGTTGCCATGGTAACCGTGGGGTTTGGTTGCTATGGTTAGCATGGGGTTCTGTTGCCACGGTAACCATGGGGTAGTGTTGCCATGGCAACCATGGGGTAGTGTTGCCATGGCAACCATGGGGTTGTGTTGCCATGGTAACCATGGGGTTGGGTTGCCATGGCAACCACGGCGTTGTGTTGCCATGGGAACCATGGCGTTTAGTTGCCATGGCAACT
Organism: Netta rufina; assembly: GCF_964035555.1. Classification (NCBI taxonomy): domain Eukaryota; kingdom Metazoa; phylum Chordata; class Aves; order Anseriformes; family Anatidae; genus Netta; species Netta rufina. The sequence goes on from NC_140157.1 coordinate 1,845,932, forward strand.
ATGGGGTTCTGTTGCCAAGGTAACCATGGCGTTTAGTTGCCATGGCAACCATGCGGTTGTGTTGCCATGGTAACTATGGGGTTGGGTTGCAATGGTTATCAGGCGGTTCTTTTGGAATGGAAACCATGGGGTAGTGTTGCCATGGTAACCATGCGGTTGTGTTGCCATCGTAACCATGGGGTAGCGTTTCCATTGTAACCATGCGGTTGTGTTGCCATGGTAACCATGGGGTTGGGTTGCCATGGCAACCATGGGGTTGTGTTGCCATGGTAACCATGGCGTTTAGTTGCCATGGTAACGATGGGGTTGGGTTGCCATGGAAACCACGGGGTTGTGTTGCCATGAGAACCATGGGGTTGTGTTGCCATGGTAACCATGGGGTTTGTTTGCCATGGTAACCATGGGGTTGGGTTGCCATGGCAACCACGGGGTTTGGTTGCTATGGTAACCATGGCGTTCTGTTGCCATGGTAACCATGGGGTTGTGTTGCCATGGTAACGATGGGGTTGAGTTGCCATGGCAACTATGGGGTTCTGTTGCCATGGTAACCATGGGGTAGTGTTGCCATGGCAACCATGGGGTTGTGTTGCCATGGTAACTATGGGGTTGGGTTGCAATGGTTATCAGGCGGTTGTGTTGCCATGGCAACCATGCGGTTGTGTTGCCTTGGTAACCATGGGGTAGCGTTTCCATTGTAACCATGCGGCTGTGTTGCCATGGTAACCGTGGTGTTGGGTTGCCATGGCAACCGTGGGGTTGTGTTGCCCTGGTAACGATGGGGTTGGGTTGCCATGGAAACCACGGGGTTGTGTTGCCATGAGAACCATGGGGTTGTGTTGCCATGGTAACCATGGAGTTTAGTTGCCATGGCAACTATGGGATACTGTTGCCATGGTAACCATGGGGTAGTGTTGCCATGGCAAACATGGGGTTGTGTTGCCATGGTAACGATGGGGTTCGGTTGCCATGGCAACCATGGGGTTGTGTTGCCATGGTAAGTATGGGGTCGGGTTGCTATGGCAACTATGGGGTTTAGTTGCCATGGCAACCATGCGGTTGAGATGCCGTGGTAACCATGCGGTTGTGTTGCCATGGGAACAATGGGGTAGTGTTGCCATGGCAACCATGGGGTTGTGTTGCAATGGTAACCATGCGGTTGTGTTGCCATGGTAACCATGGGGTTGGGTTGCCATGGCAACCACGGGGTTTGGTTGCTATGGTAACCATGGCGTTCTGTTGCCATGGTAACCATGGGGTTGTGTTGCCATGGTAACCATGGGGTTCTGTTGCCATGGTAACCATGGGGTAGTGTTGCCATGGCAACCATGGGGTTGTGTTGCCATGGTAAGTATGGGGTTGGGTTGCAATGGTTATCAGGCGGTTCTTCTGGAATGGCAACCATGGGTTAGTGTTGCCAAGGTAACCATGCAGTTGTGTTGCCATGGTAACCATGGGGTAGTGTTACCATGGTAACCAGGGGGTTGGGTTGCCATGGCAACCATGGGGTTGTGTTGCCATGGTAACCATGGCGTTTATTTTCCATGGCAACTATGGGGTTCTGTTGCCATGGTAACCATGGGGTAGTGTTGCCATGGCAACCATGGGGTTGTGTTGCCAAGGTAACGATGGGGTTGGGTTGCCATGCCAACTACGCGGTTTGGTTGCTATGGTAACCATGGGGTTCTGTTCCATGGTAACCATGGGGTAGTGTTGCCATGGCAACCATGGGGTTGTGTTGCCATGGTAAGTATGGGGTTGGGTTGCAATGGTTATCAGGCGGTTCTTTTGGAATGGCAACCATGGGGTAGTGTTGCCATGGTAACCATGCAGTTGTGTTGCCATGGTAACCATGGGGTAGTGTTGCCATGGTAACCATGGGGTTGGGTTGCCATGGCAACCATGGGGTTGTGTTGCCATGGTAACCATGGCGTTTAGTTTCCATGGCAACTATGGGGTTCTGTTGCCATGGTAACCATGGGGTAGTGTTGCCATGGCAACCATGCGGTTGTGTTGCCATGGTAACCATGGGGTTGGGTTGCCATGGCAACCACGCGGTTTGGTTGCTATGGTAACCATGGGGTTCTCTTGCCATGGTAACCATGGGGTTGGGTTGCCATGGTAACCATGGCGTTTAGTTGCCATGGCAACTATGGGGTTCTGTTGCCATGGTAACCATGGGGTAGTGTTGCCATGGCAACCATGGGGTTGTGTTGCCATGGTAACTATGGGGTTGCGTTGCAATGGTTATCAGGCGGTTCTTTTGGAAAGGCAACCATGGGGTATTGTTGCCATGGTAACCATGCGGTTGTGTTGCCGTGGTAACCATAGGGTAGCATTTCCATTGTAACCATGCGGTTGTGTTGCCATGGTAACCATGGGGTTGGGTTGCCATGGCAACCACGGCGTTGTGTTGCCATGGTAACGATGGGGTTCGGTTGCCATGGAAACTATGGGATACTGTTGCCATGGCAACCATGGGGTTGTGTTGCCATGGTAACCATGGCGTTTAGTTTCCATGGGAACTATGGGGTTCTGTTGCCATGGTAACCATGGGGTAGTGTTGCCATGGCAACCATGCGGTTGTGTTGCCACGGTAACCATGGGGTTGTGTTGCCATGGCAACCACGCGGTTTGGTTGCTATGGTAACCATGGGGTTCTGTTGCCATGGTAACCATTGGGTTGGGTTGCCATGGTAACCATGGCGTTTAGTTTCCATGGGAACTATGGGGTTCTGTTGCCATGGTAACCATGGGGTAGTGTTGCCATGGCAACCATAGGGTTGTGTTGCCATGGTAACTATGGGGTTGGGTTGCAATGGTTATCAGGCGGTTCTTTTGGAATGGCAACCATGGGGTAGTGTTGCCATGGTAACCATGCGGTTGTGTTGCCATGGTAACCATGGGTAGCGTTGCCATGGTAACCATGCGGTTGTGTTGCCATGGTAACCATGGGGTTGGGTTGCCATGGCAACCACGGCGTTGTGTTGCCATGGGAACCATGGCGTTTGGTTGCCATGGCAACTATGGGGTTCTGTTGCCATGGTAACCATGCCGTTTAGTTGCCATGGCAACCATGCGGTTGTGTTGCCTTGGTAACCATGGGGTAGCGTTTCCATTGTAACCATGCGGTTGTGTTGCCATGGTAACCATGGGGTTGGGTTGCCATGGCAACCATGGGGTTGTGTTGCCATGGTAACCATGGCGTTTAGTTGCCATGGTAACGATGGGGTTGGGTTGCCATGGAAACCACGGGGTTGTGTTGCCATGAGAACCATGGGGTTGTGTTGCCATGGTAACCATGGAGTTTAGTTGCCATGGCAACTATGGGATACTGTTGCCATGGTAACCATGGGGTAGTGTTGCCATGGCAAACATGGGGTTGTGTTGCCATGGTAACGATGGGGTTGAATTGCCATGGCAACCATGGGGTTGTGTTGCCATGGTAACTATGGGGTTGGGTTGCTATGGCAACTATGGGGTTTAGTTGCCATGGCAACCATGTGGTTGAGATGCCGTGGTAACCATGCGGTTGTGTTGCCATGGTAACCATGGGGTAGTGTTGCCATGGCAACCATGGGGTTGTGTTGCCATGGTAACCATGGCGTTTAGTTGCCATGGCAACTATGGGGTTGTGTTGCCATGGTAACCATGGGGTAGTGTTTCCATGGCAACCATGGGGTTGTGTTGCAATGGTAACCATGCGGTTGTGTTGCCATGGTAACCATGGGGTTGGGTTGCCATGGCAACCACGGGGTTTGGTTGCTATGGTAACCATGGCGTTCTGTTGCCATGGCAACCATGGGGTTGTGTTGCCATGGTAACCATGGGGTTCTGTTGCCATGGTAACCATGGGGTAGTGTTGCCATGGCAACCATGGGGTTGTGTTGCCATGGTAACCATGGGGTTGGGTTGCAATGGTTATCAGGCGGTTCTTTTGGAATGGCAACCATGGGGTAGTGTTGCCATGGTAACCATGCAGTTGTGTTGCCATGGTAACCATGGGGTAGTGTTGCCATGGTAACCATGGGGTTGGGTTGCCATGGCAACCATGGGGTTGTGTTGCCATGGTAACCATGGCGTTTATTTCCATGGCAACTATGGGGTTGGTTTGCCATGGTAACCATGGGGTAGTGTTGCCATGGCAACCATGGGGTTGTGTTGCCATGGTAACGATGGGGTTGGGTTGCCATGGCAACCATGGGGTTGTGTTGCCATGGTAACCATGGCGTTTAGTTGCCATGGCAACTATGGGGTTCTGTTGCCATGGTAACCATGGGGTAGTGTTGCCATGGCAACCATGGGGTTGTGTTGCCATGGTAACTATGGGGTTGGGTTGCAATGGTTATCAGGCGGTTCTTTTGGAATGGCAACCATGGGGTAGTGTTGCCATGGTAACCATGCGGTTGTGCTGCCATGGTAACCATGGGGTAGCGTTTCCATTGTAACCATGCGGTTGTGTTGCCATGGTAACCATGGGGTTGGGTTGCCATGGCAACCATGGGGTTGTGTTGCCATGGTAACGATGGGGTTTGGTTGCCATGGAAACCACGGGGTTGTGTTGCCATGAGAACCATGGGGTTGTGTTGCCATGGTAACCATGGAGTTTAGTTGCCATGGCAACTATGGGATACTGTTGCCATGGTAACGATGGGGTAGTGTTGCCATGGTAACTATGGGGTTGGGTTGCAATGGTTATCAGGCGGTTCTTTTGGAATGGCAATCATGGGGTAGTGTTGCCATGGTAACCATGCGGTTGTGTTGCCATGGTAACCATGGGGTTGGGTTGCCATGGCAACCACGGGGTTTGGTTGCTATAGTAACCATGGCGTTCTGTTGCCATGGTAACCATGCGGTTGGGTTGCCATGGTAACCATGGTGTTCTGTTGCCATGGTAACCATGGGGTAGTGTTGCCATAGCAATCATGGGGTTGAGTTGCCATGGTAAGTATGGGGTTGGGTTGCAATGGTTATCAGGCGGTTCTTTTCGAATGGCAACCATGGGGTAGTGTTGCCATGGTAACCATGCGGTTGTGTTGCCATGGTAACCATGGGGTAGCGTTGCCATGGTAACCATGCGGTTGTGTTGCCATGGTAACCGTGGGGTTTGGTTGCTATGGTTAGCATGGGGTTCTGTTGCCACGGTAACCATGGGGTAGTGTTGCCATGGCAACCATGGGGTAGTGTTGCCATGGCAACCATGCGGTTGTGTTGCCATGGTAACCATGGGGTTGGGTTGCCATGGCAACCACGGCGTTGTGTTGCCATGGGAACCATGGCGTTTAGTTGCCATAGTAACTATGGGGTTCTGTTGCTATGGTAACCAAGTGGTAGTGTTGCCATGGCAACCATGGGGTTGTGTTGCCATGGTAACTATGGGGTTTGGTTACTATGGAAACTATGGGGTTTAGTTGCCATGGTAACCATGGGGTAGTGTTGCCATGGTAACCATGCGGTTGTTTTGCCATGGTAACCATGGGGTTTGGTTGCTATGGTTTACATGGGGTTCTGTTGCCATCGTAACAATGGGGTTGTGTTTCCATGGCAACCATGGGGTTGTGTTGCCATGGTAACCATGGCGTTTAGTTGCCATGGCAACTATGGGGTTCTGTTGCCATGGTAACCATGGGGTAGTGTTGCCATGGCAACCATGGGGTTGTGTTGCCATGGTAACCATGGGGTAGTGTTGCCATGGCAACCATGGGGTTGTGTTGCCGTGGTAACGATGGGGTTGGCTTGCCATGGCAACCACGGGGTTGTGTTGCCATGGGAACCATGGGGTTGTGTTGCCATGGTAACCATGGCGTTTATTTACCATGGTAACGATGGGTTTGGGTTGCCATTGCAACCACGGGGTTGTGTTGCCATGGGAACCATGGGGTTGTGTTGCCATGGTAACCATGCGTTTGTGTTGCCATGGTAACCATGGGGTAGCGTTGCCATGGTAACCATGCGGTTGTGTTGCCATGGGAACCATGGGGTTGTGTTGCCATTGTAACTATGGGGTTGGGTTGCTATGGAAAGTATGGGGTTTAGTTGCCATGGCAACCATGGGGTTGAGATGCCGTGGTAACCATGCAGTTGCGTTGCCATGGTAACCATGCGGTTGTGTTGTTGTGGTAACCATGCGGTTGTGTTGCCATGGCAACCACGGGGTTTGGTTGCTATGGTAACCATGGCGTTCTGTTGCCATGGTAACCATGCAGTTGTGTTGCCATGGTAACCATGGGGTACTGTTGCCATGGTAACCATGAGGTTGGGTTGCCATGGCAACCATGGGGTTGTGTTGCCATGGTAACCATGGCGTTTATTTTCCATGGCAACTATGGGGTTCTGTTGCCATGGTAACCATGGGGTAGTGTTGCCATGGCAACCATGGGGTTGTGTTGCCATGGTAACGATGGGGTTGGGTTGCCATGCCAACTACGCGGTTTGGTTGCTATGGTAACCATGGGGTTCCGTTGCCATGGTAACCATGGGGTAGTGTTGCCATGGCAACCATGGGTTTGTGTTGCCATGGTAAGTATGGGGTTGGGTTGCAATGGTTATCAGGCGGTTCTTTTGGAATGGCAACCATGGGGTAGTGTTGCCATGGTAACCATGCAGTTGTGTTGCCATAGTAACCATGGGGTAGTGTTGCCATGGTAACCATGGGGTTGGGTTGCCATGGCAACCATGGGGTTGTGTTGCCATGGTAACGATGGGGTTTGGTTGCCATGGAAAACACGGGGTTGGGTTGCCATGGCAACCATGGGGTTGTGTTGCCATGGTAACCATGGCGTTTAGTTTCCATGGCAACTATGGGGTTCTGTTGCCATGGTAACCATGGGGTAGTGTTGCCATGGCAACCATGCGGTTGTGTTGCCATGGTAACCATGGGGTTGGGTTGCCATGGCAACCACGCGGTTTGGTTGCTATGGTAACCATGGGGTTCTCTTGCCATGGTAACCATGGGGTTGGGTTGCCATGGTAACCATGGCGTTTAGTTGCCATGGCAACTATGGGGTTCTGTTGCCATGGTAACCATGGGGTAGTGTTGCCATGGCAACCATGGGGTTGTGTTTCCATGGTAACTATGGGGTTGGGTTGCAATGGTTATCAGGCGGTTCTTTTGGAAAGGCAACCATGGGGTAGTGTTGCCATGGTAACCATGCGGTTGTGTTGCCGTGGTAACCATAGGGTAGCGTTTCCATTGTAACCATGCGGTTGTGTTGCCATGGTAACCATGGGGTTGGGTTGCCATGGCAACCATGGGGTTGTGTTGCCATGGTAACGATGGGGTTTGGTTGCCATGGAAACCACGGGGTTGTGTTGCCATGAGAACCATGGGGTTGTGCTGCCATGGTAACCATGGAGTTTAGTTGCCATGGCAACTATGGGATACTGTTGCCATGGCAACCATGGGGTTGTGTTGCCATGGTAACCATGGCGTTTAGTTTCCATGGGAACTATGGGGTTCTGTTGCCATGGTAACCATGGGGTAGTGTTGCCATGGCAACCATGCGGTTGTGTTGCCACGGTAACCATGGGGTTGTGTTGCCATGGCAACCACGCGGTTTGGTTGCTATGGTAACCATGGGGTTCTGTTGCCATGGTAAACATGGGGTTGGGTTGCCATGGTAACCATGGCGTTTAGTTGCCATGGCAACTATGGGGTTCTGTTGCCATGGTAACCATGGGGTAGTGTTGCCATGGCAACCATGGGGTTGTGTTGCCATGGTAACTATGGGGTTGGGTTGCAATGGTTATCAGGCGGTTCTTTTGGAATGGCAACCATGGGGTAGTGTTGCCATGGTAACCATGCGGTTGTGTTGCCATGGTAACCATGGGTAGCGTTTCCATGGTAACCATGCGGTTGTGTTGCCATGGTAACCATGGGGTTGGGTTGCCATGGCAACCACGGCGTTGTGTTGCCATGGGAACCATGGCGTTTAGTTGCCATGGCAACTATGGGGTTCTTGTTGCCATGGTAACCATGGCTTTTAGTTGCCATGGCAACCATGCGGTTGTGTTGCCTTGGTAACCATGGGGTAGCGTTTCCATTGTAACCATGCGGTTGTGTTTCCATGGTAACCATGGGGTTGGGTTGCCATGGCAACCATGGGGTTGTGTTGCCATGGTAACCATGGCGTTTAGTTGCCATGGTAACGATGGGGTTGGGTTGCCATGGAAACCACGGGGTTGTGTTGCCATGAGAACCATGGGGTTGTGTTGCCATGGTAACCATGGAGTTTAGTTGCCATGGCAACTATGGGATACTGTTGCCATGGTAACCATGGGGTAGTGTTGCCATGGCAAACATGGGGTTGTGTTGCCATGGTAACGATGGGGTTGGGTTGCCATGGCAACCATGGGGTTGTGTTGCCATGGTAACTATGGGGATGGGTTGCTACGGCAACTATGGGGTTTAGTTGCCATGGCAACCATGCGGTTGAGATGCAATGGTAACCATGCGGTTGTGTTGCCATGGTAACCATGGGGTAGTGTTGCCATGGCAACCATGGGGTTGTGTTGCCATGGTAACCATGGCGTTTAGTTGCCATGGCAACTATGGGGTTGTGTTGCAATGGTAACCATGCGGTTGTGTTGCCATGGTAACCATGGGGTTGGGTTGCCATGGCAACCACGGGGTTTGGTTGCTATGGTAACCATGGCGTTCTGTTGCCATGGTAACCATGGGGTAGTGTTGCCATGGCAACCATGGGGTTGTGTTGCCATGGTAACCATGGGGTTGGGTTGCAATGGTTATCAGGCAGTTCTTTTGGAATGGCAACCATGGGGTAGTGTTGCCATGGTAACCATGCAGTTGTGTTGCCATGGTAACCATGGTGTAGTGTTGCCATGGTAACCATGGGGTTGGGTTGCCATGGCAACCATGGGGTTGTGTTGCCATGGTAACCATGGGGTTGGGTTACCATGGCAACTACGCGGTTTGGTTGCTATGGTAACCATGGGGTTCTGTTGCCATGGTAACCATGGGGTAGTGTTGCCATGGCAACCATGGGGTTGTGTTGCCATGGCAACCACGCGGTTTGGTTGCTATGGTAACCATGGGGTTGGGTTGCCATGGCAACCATGGGGTTGTGTTGCCATGGTAACCATGGCGTTTAGTTGCCATGGCAACTATGGGGTTCTGTTGCCATGGTAACCATGGGGTAGTGTTGCCATGGCAACCATGGGGTTGTGTTGCCATGGTAACTATGGGGTTGGGTTGCAATGGTTATCAGGCGGTTCTTTTGGAATGGCAACCATGGGGTAGTGTTGCCATGGTAACCATGCGGTTGTGTTGCCATGGTAACCATGGGGTAGCGTTTCCATTGTAACCATGCGGTTGTGTTGCCATGGTAACCATGGGGTTGGGTTGCCATGGCAACCATGGGGTTGTGTTGCCATGGTAACGATGGGGTTTGGTTGCCATGGAAACCACGGGGTTGTGTTGCCATGAGAACCATGGGGTTGTGTTGCCATGGTAACCATGGAGTTTAGTTGCCATGGCAACTATGGGATTCTGTTGCCATGGTAACCATGGGGTAGTGTTGCCATGGTAACTATGGGGTTGGGTTGCAATGGTTATCAGGCGGTTCTTTTGGAATGGCAATCATGGGGTAGTTTTGCCATGGTAACCATGCGGTTGTGTTGCCATGGTAACCATGGGGTTGGGTTGCCATTGCAACCACGGGGTTTGGTTGCTATGGTAACCATGGCGTTCTGTTGCCATGGTAACCATGCGGTTGGGTTGCCATGGTAACCATGGTGTTCTGTTGCCATGGTAACCATGGGGTAGTGTTGCCATGGCAACCATGCGGTTGTGTTGCCATGGTAACTATGGGGTTGGGTTGCAATGGTTATCAGGCGGTTCTTTTGGAATGGCAACCATGGTGTAGTGTTGCCATGGTAACCATGCGGTTGTGTTGCCATGGTAACCATGGGGTAGCGTTGCCATTGTAACCATACGGTTGTGTTGCCATGGTAACCATGCGGTTGGGTTGCCATGGCAACCATGGGGTTGTGTTGCCATGGTAACGATGGGGTTGGGTTGCCATGGCAACCACGGGGTTGTGTTGCCATGGGAACCATGGCGTTTAGTTGCCATGGCAACCATGCGGTTGTGTTGCCTTGGTAACCATGGGGTAGCGTTTCCATTGTAACCATGCGGTTGTGTTTCCATGGTAACCATGGGGTTGGGTTGCCATGGCAACCATGGGGTTGTGTTGCCATGGTAACCATGGCGTTTAGTTGCCATGGTAACGATGGGGTTGGGTTGCCATGGAAACCACGGGGTTGTGTTGCCATGAGAACCATGGGGTTGTGTTGCCATGGTAACCATGGAGTTTAGTTGCCATGGCAACTATGGGATACTGTTGCCATGGTAACCATGGGGTAGTGTTGCCATGGCAAACATGGGGTTGTGTTGCCATGGTAACGATGGGGTTGGGTTGCCATGGCAACCATGGGGTTGTGTTGCCATGGTAACTATGGGGATGGGTTGCTATGGCAACTATGGGGTTTAGTTGCCATGGCAACCATGCGGTTGAGATGCAATGGTAACCATGAGGTTGTGTTGCCATGGTAACCATGGGGTAGTGTTACCATGGCAACCATGGGGTTGTGTTGCCATGGTAACCATGGCGTTTAGTTGCCATGGCAACTATGGGGTTGTGTTGCAATGGTAACCATGCGGTTGTGTTGCCATGGTAACCATGGGGTTGGGTTGCCATGGCAACCACGGGGTTTGGTTGCTATGGTAACCATGGCGTTCTGTTGCCATGGTAACCATGGGGTAGTGTTGCCATGGCAACCATGGGGTTGTGTTGCCATGGTAACCATGGGGTTGGGTTGCAATGGTTATCAGGCAGTTCTTTTGGAATGGCAACCATGGGGTAGTGTTGCCATGGTAACCATGCAGTTGTGTTGCCATGGTAACCATGGTGTAGTGTTGCCATGGTAACCATGGGGTTGGGTTGCCATGGCAACCATGGGGTTGTGTTGCCATGGTAACCATGGGGTTGGGTTACCATGGCAACTACGCGGTTTGGTTGCTATGGTAACCATGGGGTTCTGTTGCCATGGTAACCATGGGGTAGTGTTGCCATGGCAACCATGGGGTTGTGTTGCCATGGCAACCACGCGGTTTGGTTGCTATGGTAACCATGGGGTTGGGTTGCCATGGCAACCATGGGGTTGTGTTGCCATGGTAACCATGGCGTTTAGTTGCCATGGCAACTATGGGGTTCTGTTGCCATGGTAACCATGGGGTAGTGTTGCCATGGCAACCATGGGGTTGTGTTGCCATGGTAAGTATGGGGTTGGGTTGCAATGGTTATCAGGCGGTTCTTTTGGAATGGCAACCATGGGGTAGTGTTGCCATGGTAACCATGCGGTTGTGCTGCCATGGTAACCATGGGGTAGCGTTTCCATTGTAACCATGCGGTTGTGTTGCCATGGTAACCATGGGGTTGGGTTGCCATGGCAACCATGGGGTTGTGTTGCCATGGTAACGATGGGGTTTGGTTGCCATGGAAACCACGGGGTTGTGTTGCCATGAGAACCATGGGGTTGTGTTGCCATGGTAACCATGGAGTTTAGTTGCCATGGCAACTATGGGATTCTGTTGCCATGGTAACCATGGGGTAGTGTTGCCATGGTAACTATGGGGTTGGGTTGCAATGGTTATCAGGCGGTTCTTTTGGAATGGCAATCATGGGGTAGTTTTGCCATGGTAACCATGCGGTTGTGTTGCCATGGTAACCATGGGGTTGGGTTGCCATTGCAACCACGGGGTTTGGTTGCTATGGTAACCATGGCGTTCTGTTGCCATGGTAACCATGCGGTTGGGTTGCCATGGTAACCATGGTGTTCTGTTGCCATGGTAACCATGGGGTAGTGTTGCCATGGCAACCATGCGGTTGTGTTGCCATGGTAACTATGGGGTTGGGTTGCAATGGTTATCAGGCGGTTCTTTTGGAATGGCAACCATGGTGTAGTGTTGCCATGGTAACCATGCGGTTGTGTTGCCATGGTAACCATGGGGTAGCGTTGCCATTGTAACCATACGGTTGTGTTGCCATGGTAACCATGCGGTTGGGTTGCCATGGCAACCATGGGGTTGTGTTGCCATGGTAACGATGGGGTTGGGTTGCCATGGCAACCACGGGGTTGTGTTGCCATGGGAACCATGGGGTTGTGTTGCCATGGTAACCATGGCGTTCAGTTGCCATGGCAACTATGGGATACAGTTGCCATGGTAACCATGGGGTAGTGTTGCCATGGCAAACATGGGGTTGTGTTGCCATGGTAACCATGGGGTTGGGTTGCCATGGCAATGACGGGGTTGTGTTGCCATGGTAACTATGTGGTTGGGTTGCTATGGCAACTATGGGGTTTAGTTGCCATGGCAACCATGCGGTTGAGATGCCGTGGTAACGATGCGTTTGTGTTTCCATGGTAACCATGGGGTTGGGTTTCCATGGCAACCATGGGGTTGTGTTGCCATGGTAACCATGGCGTTTAGTTGCCATGGCAACTATGGGGTTCTGTTGCCATGGTAACCATGGGGTTGTGTTGCCATGGTTACTATGGGGTTGGGTTACAATGGTTATCAGGCGGTTCTATTGGAATGGCAATCATGGGGTACTGTTGCCATGGTAACCATGCGGTTGTGTTGCCATGGTAACCATGGGGTTGTGTTGCCATGGCAACCACGGGGTTTGGTTGCTATGGTAACCATGGCGTTCTGTTGCCATGGTAACCATGCGGTTGGGTTGCCATGGTAACCATGAGGTTCTGCTGCCATGGTAACCATGGGGTAGTATTGCCATGGCAACCATGGGGTTGTGTTGCCATGGTAAGTATGGGGTTGGGTTGCAATGATTATCAGGCCGTTCTTTTGGAATGGCAACAATGGGGTAGTGTTGCCATGGTAACCATGCGATTGTGTTGCCATGGTAACCATGGGGTAGCGTTGCCATGGTAACCATGCGGTTGTGTTGCCATGGTAACCATGGGGTAGTGTTGCCATGGCAACCACGGCGTTGTGTTGCCATGGGAACCATGGCGTTTAGTTGCCATAGTAACTATGGGGTTCTGTTGCTATGGTAACCAAGGGGTAGTGTTGCCATGGCAACCATGGGGTTGTGTTGCCATGGTAACTATGGGGTTTGGTTACTATGGAAACTATGGGGTTTAGTTGCCATGGTAACCATGGGGTAGTGTTGCCATGGTAACCATGCGGTTGTTTTGCCATGGTAACCATGGGGTTTGGTTGCTATGGTTTACACGGGGTTCTGTTGCCATCGTAACAATGGGGTTGTGTTTCCATGGCAACCATGGGGTTGTGTTGCCATGGTAACCATGGCGTTTAGTTGCCATGGCAACTATGGGGTTCTGTTGCCATGGTAACCATGGGGTAGTGTTGCCATGGCAACCATAGGGTTATGTTGCCATGGTAACCATGGGGTAGTGTTGCCATGGCAACCATGGGGTTGTGTTGCCGTGGTAACGATGGGGTTGGCTTGCCATGGCAACCACGGGGTTGTGTTGCCATGGGAACCATGGGGTTGTGTTGCCATGGTAACCATGGCGTTTATTTACCATGGTAACGATGGGTTTGTGTTGCCATGGCAACCACGGGGTTGTGTTGCCATGGGAACCATGGGGTAGCGTTGCCATGGTAACCATGCGGTTGTGTTGCCATGGTAACCATGGGGTTGGGTTGCCATGGCAACCACGGCGTTGTGTTGCCATGGGAACCATGGCGTTTAGTTGCCATAGTAACTATGGGGTTCTGTTGCTATGGTAACCATGGGGTAGTGTTGCCATCCAACCATGGGGTTGTGTTGCCATGGTAACTATGGGGTTTGGTTACTATGGAAACTATGGGGTTTAGTTGCCATGGTAACCATGGGGTAGTGTTGCCATGGTAACCATGCGGTTGTGTTGCCATGGTAACCATGGGGTTTGGTTGCTATGGTTAGCATGGGGTTCTGTTGCCATCGTAACCATGGGGTTGTGTTGCCATGGCAACCATGGGGTTGTGTTGCCATGGTAACCATGGCGTTTAGTTGCCATAGCAACTATGGGGTTCTGTTGCCATGGTAACCATGGGGTAGTGTTGCCATGGCAACCATGGGGTTGTGTTGCCATGGTAACCATGGGGTAGTGTTGCCATGGCAACCATGGGGTTGTGTTGCCGTGGTAACGATGGGGTTGGGTTGCCATGGCAACCACGGGGTTGTGTTGCCATGGGAACCATGGGGTTGTGTTACCATGGTAACCATGGCGTTTATTTGCCATGGTAACGATGGGTTTGGGTTGCCATGGCAACCACGGGGTTGTGTTGCCATGGGAACCATGGGGTTGTGTTGCCATTGTAACTATGGGGTTGGGTTGCTATGGAAAGTATGGGGTTTAGTTGCCATGGCAACCATGGGGTTGAGATGCCGTGGTAACCATGCAGTTGCGTTGCCATGGTAACCATGCGGTTGTGTTGTTGTGGTAACCATGCGGTTGTGTTGCCATGGCAACCACGGGGTTTGGTTGCTATGGTAACCATGGCGTTCTGTTGCCATGGTAACCATGGGGTTGTGTTGCCATGGTAACCATGGGGTAGTGTTGCCATGGAAACTATGGGGTTCTGTTGCCATGGTAACCATGGGGTAGTGTTGCCATGGCAACCATGGGGTTGTGTTGCCATGGTAACTATGGGGTTGGGTTGCAATGTTTATCAGGCGGTTGTGTTGCCATGGTAACCATGGGGTTGTGTTGCCATGGTAACCATGGGGTTGGGTTGCCATGGCAACCACGGGGTTTGGTTGCTATGGTAACCATGGCGTTCTGTTGCCATGGTAACCATGGGGTTGTGTTGCCATGGTAACGATGGGGTTGAGTTGCCATGGCAACTATGGGGTTCTGTTGCCATGGTAACCATGGGGTAGTGTTGCCATGGCAACCATGGGGTTGTGTTGCCATGGTAAGTATGGAGTTGGGTTGCAATGGTTATCAGGCGGTTCTTTTGGAATGGCAACCATGGGGTAGTGTTGCCAAGGTAACCATGCAGTTGTGTTGCCATGGTAACCATGGGGTACTGTTGCCATGGTAACCATGAGGTTGGGTTGCCATGGCAACCACGGGGTTGTGTTGCCATGGTAACCATGGCGTTTATTTTCCATGGCAACTATGGGGTTCTGTTGCCATGGTAACCATGGGGTAGTGTTGCCATGGCAACCATGGGGTTGTGTTGCCATGGTAACCATGGGGTTGGGTTGCCATGCCAACTACGCGGTTTGGTTGCTATGGTAACCATGGGGTTCCGTTGCCATGGTAACCATGGGGTAGTGTTGCCATGGCAACCATGGGGTTGTGTTGCCATGGTAAGTATGGGGTTGGGTTGCAATGGTTATCAGGCGGTTCTTTTGGAATGGCAACCATGGGGTAGTGTTGCCATGGTAACCATGCAGTTGTGTTGCCATGGTAACCATGGGGTAGTGTTGCCATGGTAACCATGGGGTTGGGTTGCCATGGCAACCATGGGGTTGTGTTGCCATGGTAACGATGGGGTTTGGTTGCCATGGAAACCACGGGGTTGTGTTGCCATGAGAACCATGGGGTTGTGCTGCCATGGTAACCATGGAGTTTAGTTGCCATGGCAACTATGGGATACTGTTGCCATGGCAACCATGGGGTTGTTTTGCCATGGTAACCATGGCGTTTAGTTTCCATGGGAACTATGGGGTTCTGTTGCCATGGTAACCATGGGGTAGTGTTGCCATGGCAACCATGGGGTTGTGTTGCCATGGTAACTATGGGGTTGGGTTGCAATGGTTATCAGGCGGTTCTTTTGGAATGGCAACCATGGGGTAGTGTTGCCAAGGTAACCATGCAGTTGTGTTGCCATGGTAACCATGGGGTACTGTTGCCATGGTAACCATGAGGTTGGGTTGCCATGGCAACCACGGGGTTGTGTTGCCATGGTAACCATGGCGTTTATTTTCCATGGCAACTATGGGGTTCTGTTGCCATGGTAACCATGGGGTAGCGTTGCCATGGCAACCATGGGGTTGTGTTGCCATGGTAACCATGGGGTTGGGTTGCCATGCCAACTACGCGGTTTGGTTGCTATGGTAACCATGGGGTTCCGTTGCCATGGTAACCATGGGGTAGTGTTGCCATGGCAACCATGGGGTTGTGTTGCCATGGTAAGTATGGGGTTGGGTTGCAATGGTTATCAGGCGGTTCTTTTGGAATGGCAACCATGGGGTAGTGTTGCCATGGTAACCATGCAGTTGTGTTGCCATGGTAACCATGGGGTAGTGTTGCCATGGTAACCATGGGGTTGGGTTGCCATGGCAACCATGGGGTTGTGTTGCCATGGTAACGATGGGGTTTGGTTGCCATGGAAACCACGGGGTTGTGTTGCCATGAGAACCATGGGGTTGTGCTGCCATGGTAACCATGGAGTTTAGTTGCCATGGCAACTATGGGATACTGTTGCCATGGCAACCATGGGGTTGTTTTGCCATGGTAACCATGGCGTTTAGTTTCCATGGGAACTATGGGGTTCTGTTGCCATGGTAACCATGGGGTAGTGTTGCCATGGCAACCATGGGGTTGTGTTGCCATGGTAACTATGGGGTTGGGTTGCAATGGTTATCAGGCGGTTCTTTTGGAATGGAAACCATGGGGTAGTGTTGCCATGGTAACCATGCGGTTGTGTTGCCATGGTAACCATGGGTAGCGTTGCCATGGTAACCATGCGGTTGTGTTGCCATGGTAACCATGGGGTTGGGTTGCCATGGCAACCACGGCGTTGTGTTGCCATGGGAACCATGGCGTTTAGTTGCCATGGCAACTATGGGGTTCTGTTGCCATGGTAACCATGGCGTTTAGTTGCCATGGCAACCATGCGGTTGTGTTGCCTTGGTAACCATGGGGTAGCGTTTCCATTGTAACCATGGCGTTTCTTTACCATGGTAACGATGGGTTTGTGTTGCCATGGCAACCACGGGGTTGTGTTGCCATGGGAACCATGGGGTAGCGTTGCCATGGTAACCATGCGGTTGTGTTGCCATGGTAACCATGGGGTTGGGTTGCCATGGCAACCACGGCGTTGTGTTGCCATGGGAACCATGGCGTTTAGTTGCCATAGTAACTATGGGGTTCTGTTGCTATGGTAACCATGGGGTAGTGTTGCCATCCAACCATGGGGTTGTGTTCCATGGTAACTATGGGGTTTGGTTACTATGGAAACTATGGGGTTTAGTTGCCATGGTAACCATGGGGTAGTGTTGCCATGGTAACCATGCGGTTGTGTTGCCATGGTAACCATGGGGTTTGGTTGCTATGGTTAGCATGGGGTTCTGTTGCCATCGTAACCATGGGGTTGTGTTGCCATGGCAACCATGGGGTTGTGTTGCCATGGTAACCATGGCGTTTAGTTGCCATAGCAACTATGGGGTTCTGTTGCCATGGTAACCATGGGGTAGTGTTGCCATGGCAACCATGGGGTTGTGTTGCCATGGTAACCATGGGGTAGTGTTGCCATGGCAACCATGGGGTTGTGTTGCCGTGGTAACGATGGGGTTGGGTTGCCATGGCAACCACGGGGTTGTGTTGCCATGGGAACCATGGGGTTGTGTTACCATGGTAACCATGGCGTTTATTTGCCATGGTAACGATGGGTTTGGGTTGCCATGGCAACCACGGGGTTGTGTTGCCATGGGAACCATGGGGTTGTGTTGCCATTGTAACTATGGGGTTGGGTTGCTATGGAAAGTATGGGGTTTAGTTGCCATGGCAACCATGGGGTTGAGATGCCGTGGTAACCATGCAGTTGCGTTGCCATGGTAACCATGCGGTTGTGTTGTTGTGGTAACCATGCGGTTGTGTTGCCATGGCAACCACGGGGTTTGGTTGCTATGGTAACCATGGCGTTCTGTTGCCATGGTAACCATGGGGTTGTGTTGCCATGGTAACCATGGGGTAGTGTTGCCATGGAAACTATGGGGTTCTGTTGCCATGGTAACCATGGGGTAGTGTTGCCATGGCAACCATGGGGTTGTGTTGCCATGGTAACTATGGGGTTGGGTTGCAATGTTTATCAGGCGGTTGTGTTGCCATGGTAACCATGGGATTGGGTTGCCATGGTAACCATGGGGTTGTGTTGCCATGGCAACCACGGGGTTTGGTTGCTATGGTAACCATGGCGTTCTGTTGCCATGGTAACCATGGGGTTGTGTTGCCATGGTAACGATGGGGTTGAGTTGCCATGGCAACTATGGGGTTCTGTTGCCATGGTAACCATGGGGTAGTGTTGCCATGGCAACCATGGGGTTGTGTTGCCATGGTAAGTATGGGGTTGGGTTGCAATGGTTATCAGGCGGTTCTTTTGGAATGGCAACCATGGGGTAGTGTTGCCAAGGTAACCATGCAGTTGTGTTGCCATGGTAACCATGGGGTACTGTTGCCATGGTAACCATGAGGTTGGGTTGCCATGGCAACCACGGGGTTGTGTTGCCATGGTAACCATGGCGTTTATTTTCCATGGCAACTATGGGGTTCTGTTGCCATGGTAACCATGGGGTAGTGTTGCCATGGCAACCATGGGGTTGTGTTGCCATGGTAACGATGGGGTTGGGTTGCCATGCCAACTACGCGGTTTGGTTGCTATGGTAACCATGGGGTTCTGTTGCCATGGTAACCATGGGGTAGTGTTGCCATGGCAACCATGGGGTTGTGTTGCCATGGTAAGTATGGGGTTGGGTTGCAATGGTTATCAGGCGGTTCTTTTGGAATGGCAACCATGGGGTAGTGTTGCCATGGTAACCATGCAGTTGTGTTGCCATGGTAACCATGGGGTAGTGTTGCCATGGTAACCATGGGGTTGGGTTGCCATGGCAACCATGGGGTTGTGTTGCCATGGTAACGATGGGGTTTGGTTGCCATGGAAACCACGGGGTTGTGTTGCCATGAGAACCATGGGGTTGTGCTGCCATGGTAACCATGGAGTTTAGTTGCCATGGCAACTATGGGATACTGTTGCCATGGCAACCATGGGGTTGTTTTGCCATGGTAACCATGGCGTTTAGTTTCCATGGGAACTATGGGGTTCTGTTGCCATGGTAACCATGGGGTAGTGTTGCCATGGCAACCATGGGGTTGTGTTGCCATGGTAACTATGGGGTTGGGTTGCAATGGCAACCACGGCGTTGTGTTGCCATGGGAACCATGGCGTTTAGTTGCCATGGCAACTATGGGGTTCTGTTGCCATGGTAACCATGGCGTTTAGTTGCCATGGCAACCATGCGGTTGTGTTGCCTTGGTAACCATGGGGTAGCGTTTCCATTGTAACCATGGCGTTTCTTTACCATGGTAACGATGGGTTTGTGTTGCCATGGCAACCACGGGGTTGTGTTGCCATGGGAACCATGGGGTAGCGTTGCCATGGTAACCATGCGGTTGTGTTGCCATGGTAACCATGGGGTTGGGTTGCCATGGCAACCACGGCGTTGTGTTGCCATGGGAACCATGGCGTTTAGTTGCCATAGTAACTATGGGGTTCTGTTGCTATGGTAACCATGGGGTAGTGTTGCCATCCAACCATGGGGTTGTGTTGCCATGGTAACTATGGGGTTTGGTTACTATGGAAACTATGGGGTTTAGTTGCCATGGTAACCATGGGGTAGTGTTGCCATGGTAACCATGCGGTTGTGTTGCCATGGTAACCATGGGGTTTGGTTGCTATGGTTAGCATGGGGTTCTGTTGCCATCGTAACCATGGGGTTGTGTTGCCATGGTAACCATGGGGTTGTGTTGCCATGGTAACCATGGCGTTTAGTTGCCATAGCAACTATGGGGTTCTGTTGCCATGGTAACCATGGGGTAGTGTTGCCATGGCAACCATGGGGTTGTGTTGCCATGGTAACCATGGGGTAGTGTTGCCATGGCAACCATGGGGTTGTGTTGCCGTGGTAACGATGGGGTTGGGTTGCCATGGCAACCACGGGGTTGTGTTGCCATGGGAACCATGGGGTTGTGTTGCCATGGTAACCATGGCGTTTATTTGCCATGGTAACGATGGGTTTGGGTTGCCATGGCAACCACGGGGTTGTGTTGCCATGGGAACCATGGGGTTGTGTTGCCATTGTAACTATGGGGTTGGGTTGCTATGGAAACTATGGGGTTTAGTTGCCATGGCAACCATGGGGTTGAGATGCCGTGGTAACCATGCAGTTGCGTTGCCATGGTAACCATGCGGTTGTGTTGTTGTGGTAACCATGCGGTTGTGTTGCCATGGCAACCACGGGGTTTGGTTGCTATGGTGACCATGGCGTTCTGTTGCCATGGTAACCATGGGGTTGTGTTGCCATGGTAACCATGGGGTAGTGTTGCCATGGCAACTATGGGGTTCTGTTGCCATGGTAACCATGGGGTAGTGTTGCCATGGCAACCATGGGGTTGTGTTGCCATGGTAACTATGGGGTTGGGTTGCAATGTTTATCAGGCGGTTGTTTTGCCATGGTAACCATGCGGTTGTGTTGCCATGGTAACCATGGGGTTGGGTTGCCATGGCAACCACGGGGTTTGGTTGCTATGGTAACCATGGCGTTCTGTTGCCATGGTAACCATGGGGTTGTGTTGCCATGGTAACCATGGGGTTCTGTTGCCATGGTAACCATGGGGTAGTGTTGCCATGGCAACCATGGGGTTGTGTTGCCATGGTAAGTATGGGGTTGGGTTGCAATGGTTATCAGGCGGTTCTTCTGGAATGGCAACCATGGGGTAGTGTTGCCAAGGTAACCATGCAGTTGTGTTGCCATGGTAACCATGGGGTAGTGTTACCATGGTAACCATGGGGTTGGGTTGCCATGGCAACCATGGGGTTGTGTTGCCATGGTAACCATGGCGTTTATTTTCCATGGCAACTATGGGGTTCTGTTGCCATGGTAACCATGGGGTAGTGTTGCCATGGCAACCATGGGGTTGTGTTGCCATGGTAACGATGGGGTTGGGTTGCCATGCCAACTACGCGGTTTGGTTGCTATGGTAACCATGGGGTTCTTTTGCCATGGTAACCATGGGGTAGTGTTGCCATTGCAACCATGGGGTTGTGTTGCCATGGTAACCATGGGGTTGGGTTGCAATGGTTATCAGGCGGTTCTTTTGGAATGGCAACCATGGGGTAGTGTTGCCATGGTAACCATGCAGTTGTGTTGCCATGGTAACCATGGGGTAGTGTTGCCATGGTAACCATGCGGTTGGGTTGCCATGGCAACCATGGGGTTGTGTTGCCATGGTAACCATGGCGTTTAGTTTCCATGGCAACTATGGGGTTCTGTTGCCATGGTAACCATGGGGTAGTGTTGCCATGGCAACCATGCGGTTGTGTTGCCATGGTAACCATGGGGTTGGGTTGCCATGGCAACCACGCGGTTTGGTTGCTATGGTAACCATGGGGTTCTCTTGCCATGGTAACCATGGGGTTGGGTTGCCATGGTAACCATGGCGTTTAGTTGCCATGGCAACTATGGGGTTCTGTTGCCATGGTAACCATGGGGTAGTGTTGCCATGGCAACCATGGGGTTGTGTTTCCATGGTAACTATGGGGTTGGGTTGCAATGGTTATCAGGCGGTTCTTTTGGAAAGGCAAACATGGGGTAGTGTTGCCATGGTAACCATGCGGTTGTGTTGCCGTGGTAACCATAGGGTAGCGTTTCCATTGTAACCATGCGGTTGTGTTGCCATGGTAACCATGGGGTTGGGTTGCCATGGCAACCATGGGGTTGTGTTGCCATGGTAACGATGGGGTTTGGTTGCCATGGAAACCACGGGGTTGTGTTGCCATGAGAACCATGGGGTTGTGCTGCCATGGTAACCATGGAGTTTAGTTGCCATGGCAACTATGGGATACTGTTGCCATGGCAACCATGGGGTTGTGTTGCCATGGTAACCATGGCGTTTAGTTTCCATGGGAACTATGGGGTTCTGTTGCCATGGTAACCATGGGGTAGTGTTGCCATGGCAACCATGCGGTTGTGTTGCCACGGTAACCATGGGGTTGTGTTGCCATGGCAACCACGCGGTTTGGTTGCTATGGTAACCATGGGGTTCTGTTGCCATGGTAAACATGGGGTTGGGTTGCCATGGTAACCATGGCGTTTAGTTGCCATGGCAACTATGGGGTTCTGTTGCCATGGTAACCATGGGGTAGTGTTGCCATGGCAACCATGGGG
The DNA here is from genome assembly GCF_964035555.1 of Netta rufina. Taxonomy (NCBI): domain Eukaryota; kingdom Metazoa; phylum Chordata; class Aves; order Anseriformes; family Anatidae; genus Netta; species Netta rufina. The sequence continues at coordinate 1,868,155 of NC_140157.1, forward strand.
TTGTGTTGCCATGGTAACTATGGGGTTGGGTTGCAATGGTTATCAGGCGGTTCTTTTGGAATGGCAACCATGGGGTAGTGTTGCCATGGTAACCATGCGGTTGTGTTGCCATGGTAACCATGGGTAGCGTTTCCATGGTAACCATGCGGTTGTGTTGCCATGGTAACCATGGGGTTGGGTTGCCATGGCAACCACGGCGTTGTGTTGCCATGGTAACCATGGCGTTTAGTTGCCATGGCAACTATGGGGTTCTGTTGCCATGGTAACCATGGCGTTTAGTTGCCATGGCAACCATGCGGTTGTGTTGCCTTGGTAACCATGGGGTAGCGTTTCCATTGTAACCATGCGGTTGTGTTTCCATGGTAACCATGGGGTTGGGTTGCCATGGCAACCATGGGGTTGTGTTGCCATGGTAACCATGGCGTTTAGTTGCCATGGTAACGATGGGGTAGTGTTGCCATGGCAAACATGGGGTTGTGTTGCCATGGTAACGATGGGGTTGGGTTGCCATGGCAACCATGGGGTTGTGTTGCCATGGTAACTATGGGGATGGGTTGCTATGGCAACTATGGGGTTTAGTTGCCATGGCAACCATGCGGTTGAGACGCCATGGTAACCATGCGGTTGTGTTGCCATGGTAACCATGGGGTAGTGTTGCCATGGCAACCATGGGGTTGTGTTGCCATGGTAACCATGGCGTTTAGTTGCCATGGCAACTATGGGGTTGTGTTGCAATGGTAACCATGCGGTTGTGTTGCCATGGTAACCATGGGGTTGGGTTGCCATGGCAACCACGGGGTTTGGTTGCTATGGTAACCATGGCGTTCTGTTGCCATGGTAACCATGGGGTTGTGTTGCCATGGTAACCATGGTGTTCTGTTGCCATGGTAACCATGGCGTAGTGTTGCCATGGCAACCATGGGGTTGTGTTGCCATGGTAACCATGGGGTTGGGTTGCAATGTTTATCAGGCAGTTCTTTTGGAATGGCAACCATGGGGTAGTGTTGCCATGGTAACCATGCAGTTGTGTTGCCATGGTAACCATGGTGTAGTGTTGCCATGGTAACCATGGGGTTGGGTTGCCATGGCAACCATGGGGTTGTGTTGCCATGGTAACCATGGGGTTGGGTTACCATGGCAACTACGCGGTTTGGTTGCTATGGTAACCATGGGGTTCTGTTGCCATGGTAACCATGGGGTAGTGTTGCCATGGCAACCATGGGGTTGTGTTGCCATGGCAACCACGCGGTTTGGTTGCTATGGTAACCATGGGGTTGGGTTGCCATGGCAACCATGGGGTTGTGTTGCCATGGTAACCATGGCGTTTAGTTGCCATGGCAACTATGGGGTTCTGTTGCCATGGTAACCATGGGGTAGTGTTGCCATGGCAACCATGGGGTTGTGTTGCCATGGTAACTATGGGGTTGGGTTGCAATGGTTATCAGGCGGTTCTTTTGGAATGGCAACCATGGGGTAGTGTTGCCATGGTAACCATGCGGTTGTGTTGCCATGGTAACCATGGGGTTGGGTTGCCATGGCAACCATGTGGTTGTGTTGCCATGGTAACGATGGGGTTTGGTTGCCATGGAAACCACGGGGTTGTGTTGCCATGAGAACCATGGGGTTGTGTTGCCATGGTAACCATGGAGTTTAGTTGCCATGGCAACTATGGGATACTGTTGCCATGGTAACCATGGGGTAGTGTTGCCATGGTAACTATGGGGTTGGGTTGCAATGGTTATCAGGCGGTTCTTTTGGAATGGCAATCATGGGGTAGTGTTGCCATGGTAACCATGCGGTTGTGTTGCCATGGTAACCATGGGGTTGGGTTGCCATTGCAACCACGGGGTTTGGTTGCTATGGTAACCATGGCGTTCTGTTGCCATGGTAACCATGCGGTTGGTTTGCCATGGTAACCATGGTGTTCTGTTGCCATGGTAACCATGGGGTAGTGTTGCCATGGCAACCATGCGGTTGTGTTGCCATGGTAACTATGGGGTTGGGTTGAAATGGTTATCAGGCGGTTCTTTTGGAATGGCAACCATGGTGTAGTGTTGCCATGGTAACCATGCGGTTGTGTTGCCATGGTAACCATGGGGTAGCGTTGCCATTGTAACCATACGGTTGTGTTGCCATGGTAACCATGCGGTTGGGTTGCCATGGCAACCATGGGGTTGTGTTGCCATGGTAACGATGGGGTTGGGTTGCCATGGCAACCACGGGGTTGTGTTGCCATGGGAACCATGGGGTTGTGTTGCCATGGTAACCATGGCGTTTAGTTGCCATGGCAACTATGGGATACAGTTGCCATGGTAACCATGGGGTAGTGTTGCCATGGCAAACATGGGGTTGTGTTGCCATGGTAACCATGGGGTTGGGTTGCCATGGCAATGACGGGGTTGTGTTGCCATGGTAACTATGTGGTTGGGTTGCTATGGCAACTATGGGGTTTAGTTGCCATGGCAACCATGCGGTTGAGATGCCGTGGTAACGATGCGTTTGTGTTTCCATGGTAACCATGGGGTTGGGTTTCCATGGCAACCATGGGGTTGTGTTGCCATGGTAACCATGGCGTTTAGTTGCCATGGCAACTATGGGGTTCTGTTGCCATGGTAACCATGGGGTTGTGTTGCCATGGTTACTATGGGGTTGGGTTACAATGGTTATCAGGCGGTTCTATTGGAATGGCAATCATGGGGTACTGTTGCCATGGTAACCATGCGGTTGTGTTGCCATGGTAACCATGGGGTTGTGTTGCCATGGCAACCACGGGGTTTGGTTGCTATGGTAACCATGGCGTTCTGTTGCCATGGTAACCATGCGGTTGGGTTGCCATGGTAACCATGAGGTTCTGCTGCCATGGTAACCATGGGGTAGTATTGCCATGGCAACCATGGGGTTGTGTTGCCATGGTAAGTATGGGGTTGGGTTGCAATGATTATCAGGCCGTTCTTTTGGAATGGCAACCATGGGGTAGTGTTGCCATGGTAACCATGCGATTGTGTTGCCATGGTAACCATGGGGTAGCGTTGCCATGGTAACCATGCGGTTGTGTTGCCATGGTAACCATGGGGTAGTGTTGCCATGGCAACCACGGCGTTGTGTTGCCATGGGAACCATGGCGTTTAGTTGCCATAGTAACTATGGGGTTCTGTTGCTATGGTAACCAAGGGGTAGTGTTGCCATGGCAACCATGGGGTTGTGTTGCCATGGTAACTATGGGGTTTGGTTACTATGGAAACTATGGGGTTTAGTTGCCATGGTAACCATGGGGTAGTGTTGCCACGGTAACCATGCGGTTGTTTTGCCATGGTAACCATGGGGTTTGGTTGCTATGGTTTACACGGGGTTCTGTTGCCATCGTAACAATGGGGTTGTGTTTCCATGGCAACCATGGGGTTGTGTTGCCATGGTAACCATGGCGTTTAGTTGCCATGGCAACTATGGGGTTCTGTTGCCATGGTAACCATGGGGTAGTGTTGCCATGGCAGCCATAGGGTTATGTTGCCATGGTAACCATGGGGTAGTGTTGCCATGCCAACCATGGGGTTGTGTTGCCGTGGTAACCATGGGGTTGGCTTGCCATGGCAACCACGTGGTTGTGTTGCCATGGGAACCATGGGGTTGTGTTGCCATGGTAACCATGGCGTTTATTTACCATGGTAACGATGGGTTTGTGTTGCCATGGCAACCACGGGGTTGTGTTGCCATGGGAACCATGGGGTAGCGTTGCCATGGTAACCATGCGGTTGTGTTGCCATGGTAACCATGGGGTTGGGTTGCCATGGCAACCACGGCGTTGTGTTGCCATGGGAACCATGGCGTTTAGTTGCCATAGTAACTATGGGGTTCTGTTGCTATGGTAACCATGGGGTAGTGTTGCCATCCAACCATGGGGTTGTGTTGCCATGGTAACTATGGGGGTTGGTTACTATGGAAACTATGGGGTTTAGTTGCCATGGTAACCATGGGGTAGTGTTGCCATGGTAACCATGCGGTTGTGTTGCCATGGTAACCATGGGGTTTGGTTGCTATGGTTAGCATGGGGTTCTGTTGCCATCGTAACCATGGGGTTGTGTTGCCATGGTAACCATGGGGTTGTGTTGCCATGGTAACCATGGCGTTTAGTTGCCATAGCAACTATGGGGTTCTGTTGCCATGGTAACCATGGGGTAGTGTTGCCATGGCAACCATGGGGTTGTGTTGCCATGGTAACCATGGGGTAGTGTTGCCATGGCAACCATGGGGTTGTGTTGCCGTGGTAACGATGGGGTTGGGTTGCCATGGCAACCACGGGGTTGTGTTGCCATGGGAACCATGGGGTTGTGTTACCATGGTAACCATGGCGTTTATTTGCCATGGTAACGATGGGTTTGGGTTGCCATGGCAACCACGGGGTTGTGTTGCCATGGGAACCATGGGGTTGTGTTGCCATTGTAACTATGGGGTTGGGTTGCTATGGAAACTATGGGGTTTAGTTGCCATGGCAACCATGGGGTTGAGATGCCGTGGTAACCATGCAGTTGCGTTGCGATGGTAACCATGCGGTTGTGTTGTTGTGGTAACCATGCGGTTGTGTTGCCATGGCAACCACGGGGTTTGGTTGCTATGGTGACCATGGCGTTCTGTTGCCATGGTAACCATGGGGTTGTGTTGCCATGGTAACCATGGGGTAGCGTTGCCATGGCAACTATGGGGTTCTGTTGCCATGGTAACCATGGGGTAGTGTTGCCATGGCAACCATGGGGTTGTGTTGCCATGGTAAGTATGGGGTTGGGTTGCAATGGTTATCAGGCGGTTCTTTTGGAATGGCAACCATGGGGTAGTGTTGCCAAGGTAACCATGCAGTTGTGTTGCCATGGTAACCATGGGGTACTGTTGCCATGGTAACCATGAGGTTGGGTTGCCATGGCAACCATGGGGTTGTGTTGCCATGGTAACCATGGCGTTTATTTTCCATGGCAACTATGGGGTTCTGTTGCCATGGTAACCATGGGGTAGTGTTGCCATGGCAACCATGGGGTTGTGTTGCCATGGTAACGATGGGGTTGGGTTGCCATGCCAACTACGCGGTTTGGTTGCTATGGTAACCATGGGGTTCTGTTGCCATGGTAACCATGGGGTAGTGTTGCCATGGCAACCATGGGGTTGTGTTGCCATGGTAAGTATGGGGTTGGGTTGCAATGGTTATCAGGCGGTTCTTTTGGAATGGCAACCATGGGGTAGTGTTGCCATGGTAACCATGCAGTTGTGTTGCCATGGTAACCATGGGGTAGTGTTGCCATGGTAACCATGGGGTTGGGTTGCCATGGCAACCATGGGGTTGTGTTGCCATGGTAACGATGGGGTTTGGTTGCCATGGAAACTACGGGGTTGTGTTGCCATGAGAACCATGGGGTTGTGCTGCCATGGTAACCATGGAGTTTAGTTGCCATGGCAACTATGGGATACTGTTGCCATGGCAACCATGGGGTTGTTTTGCCATGGTAACCATGGCGTTTAGTTTCCATGGGAACTATGGGGTTCTGTTGCCATGGTAACCATGGGGTAGTGTTGCCATGGCAACCATGGGGTTGTGTTGCCATGGTAACTATGGGGTTGGGTTGCAATGGTTATCAGGCGGTTCTTTTGGAATGGAAACCATGGGGTAGTGTTGCCATGGTAACCATGCGGTTGTGTTGCCATGGTAACCATGGGTAGCGTTGCCATGGTAACCATGCGGTTGTGTTGCCATGGTAACCATGGGGTTGGGTTGCCATGGCAACCACGGCGTTGTGTTGCCATGGGAACCATGGCGTTTAGTTGCCATGGCAACTATGGGGTTCTGCTGCCATGGTAACCATGGCGTTTAGTTGCCATGGCAACCATGCGGTTGTGTTGCCTTGGTAACCATGGGGTAGCGTTTCCATTGTAACCATGGCGTTTCTTTACCATGGTAACGATGGGTTTGTGTTGCCATGGCAACCACGGGGTTGTGTTGCCATGGGAACCATGGGGTAGCGTTGCCATGGTAACCATGCGGTTGTGTTGCCATGGTAACCATGGGGTTGGGTTGACATGGCAACCACGGCGTTGTGTTGCCATGGGAACCATGGCGTTTAGTTGCCATAGTATCTATGGGGTTCTGTTGCTATGGTAACCATGGGGTAGTGTTGCCATCCAACCATGGGGTTGTGTTGCCATGGTAACTATGGGGTTTGGTTACTATGGAAACTATGGGGTTTAGTTGCCATGGTAACCATGGGGTAGTGTTGCCATGGTAACCATGCGTTTGTGTTGCCATGGTAACCATGGGGTTTGGTTGCTATGGTTAGCATGGGGTTCTGTTGCCATCGTAACCATGGGGTTGTGTTGCCATGGCAACCATGGGGTTGTGTTGCCATGGTAACCATGGGGTAGTGTTGCCATGGCAACCATGGGGTTGTGTTGCCATGGTAACCATGGGGTAGTGTTGCCATGGCAACCATGGGGTTGTGTTGCCGTGGTAACGATGGGGTTGGGTTGCCATGGCAACCACGGGGTTGTGTTGCCATGGGAACCATGGGGTTGTGTTACCATGGTAACCATGGCGTTTATTTGCCATGGTAACGATGGGTTTGGGTTGCCATGGCAACCACGGGGTTGTGTTGCCATGGGAACCATGGGGTTGTGTTGCCATTGTAACTATGGGGTTGGGTTGCTATGGAAACTATGGGGTTTAGTTGCCATGGCAACCATGGGGTTGAGATGCCGTGGTAACCATGCAGTTGCGTTGCGATGGTAACCATGCGGTTGTGTTGTTGTGGTAACCATGCGGTTGTGTTGCCATGGCAACCACGGGGTTTGGTTGCTATGGTGACCATGGCGTTCTGTTGCCATGGTAACCATGGGGTTGTGTTGCCATGGTAACCATGGGGTAGCGTTGCCATGGCAACTATGGGGTTCTGTTGCCATGGTAAGCATGGGGTAGTGTTGCCATGGCAACCATGGGGTTGTGTTGCCATGGTAAGTATGGGGTTGGGTTGCAATGGTTATCAGGCGGTTCTTTTGGAATGGCAACCATGGGGTAGTGTTGCCAAGGTAACCATGCAGTTGTGTTGCCATGGTAACCATGGGGTACTGTTGCCATGGTAACCATGAGGTTGGGTTGCCATGGCAACCATGGGGTTGTGTTGCCATGGTAACCATGGCGTTTATTTTCCATGGCAACTATGGGGTTCTGTTGCCATGGTAACCATGGGGTAGTGTTGCCATGGCAACCATGGGGTTGTGTTGCCATGGTAACGATGGGGTTGGGTTGCCATGCCAACTACGCGGTTTGGTTGCTATGGTAACCATGGGGTTCTGTTGCCATGGTAACCATGGGGTAGTGTTGCCATGGCAACCATGGGGTTGTGTTGCCATGGTAAGTATGGGGTTGGGTTGCAATGGTTATCAGGCGGTTCTTTTGGAATGGCAACCATGGGGTAGTGTTGCCATGGTAACCATGCAGTTGTGTTGCCATGGTAACCATGGGGTAGTGTTGCCATGGTAACCATGGGGTTGGGTTGCCATGGCAACCATGGGGTTGTGTTGCCATGGTAACGATGGGGTTTGGTTGCCATGGAAACTACGGGGTTGTGTTGCCATGAGAACCATGGGGTTGTGCTGCCATGGTAACCATGGAGTTTAGTTGCCATGGCAACTATGGGATACTGTTGCCATGGCAACCATGGGGTTGTTTTGCCATGGTAACCATGGCGTTTAGTTTCCATGGGAACTATGGGGTTCTGTTGCCATGGTAACCATGGGGTAGTGTTGCCATGGCAACCATGGGGTTGTGTTGCCATGGTAACTATGGGGTTGGGTTGCAATGGTTATCAGGCGGTTCTTTTGGAATGGAAACCATGGGGTAGTGTTGCCATGGTAACCATGCGGTTGTGTTGCCATGGTAACCATGGGTAGCGTTGCCATGGTAACCATGCGGTTGTGTTGCCATGGTAACCATGGGGTTGGGTTGCCATGGCAACCACGGCGTTGTGTTGCCATGGGAACCATGGCGTTTAGTTGCCATGGCAACTATGGGGTTCTGCTGCCATGGTAACCATGGCGTTTAGTTGCCATGGCAACCATGCGGTTGTGTTGCCTTGGTAACCATGGGGTAGCGTTTCCATTGTAACCATGGCGTTTCTTTACCATGGTAACGATGGGTTTGTGTTGCCATGGCAACCACGGGGTTGTGTTGCCATGGGAACCATGGGGTAGCGTTGCCATGGTAACCATGCGGTTGTGTTGCCATGGTAACCATGGGGTTGGGTTGCCATGGCAACCACGGCGTTGTGTTGCCATGGGAACCATGGCGTTTAGTTGCCATAGTATCTATGGGGTTCTGTTGCTATGGTAACCATGGGGTAGTGTTGCCATCCAACCATGGGGTTGTGTTGCCATGGTAACTATGGGGTTTGGTTACTATGGAAACTATGGGGTTTAGTTGCCATGGTAACCATGGGGTAGTGTTGCCATGGTAACCATGCGTTTGTGTTGCCATGGTAACCATGGGGTTTGGTTGCTATGGTTAGCATGGGGTTCTGTTGCCATCGTAACCATGGGGTTGTGTTGCCATGGCAACCATGGGGTTGTGTTGCCATGGTAACCATGGCGTTTAGTTGCCATAGCAACTATGGGGTTCTGTTGCCATGGTAACCATGGGGTAGTGTTGCCATGGCAACCATGGGGTTGTGTTGCCATGGTAACCATGGGGTAGTGTTGCCATGGCAACCATGGGGTTGTGTTGCCGTGGTAACGATGGGGTTGGGTTGCCATGGCAACCACGGGGTTGTGTTGCCATGGGAACCATGGGGTTGTGTTGCCATGGTAACCATGGCGTTTATTTGCCATGGTAACGATGGGTTTGGGTTGCCATGGCAACCACGGGGTTGTGTTGCCATGGGAACCATGGGGTTGTGTTGCCATTGTAACTATGGGGTTGGGTTGCTATGGAAACTATGGGGTTTAGTTGCCATGGCAACCATGGGGTTGAGATGCCGTGGTAACCATGCAGTTGCGTTGCCATGGTAACCATGCGGTTGTGTTGTTGTGTTAACCATGCGGTTGTGTTGCCATGGCAACCACGGGGTTTGGTTGCTATGGTAACCATGGCGTTCTGTTGCCATGGTAACCATGGGGTTGTGTTGCCATGGTAACCATGGGGTAGTGTTGCCATGGCAACTATGGGGTTCTGTTGCCATGGTAACCATGGGGTAGTGTTGCCATGGCAACCATGGGGTTGTGTTGCCATGGTAACTATGGGGTTGGGTTGCAATGTTTATCAGGCGGTTGTGTTGCCATGGTAACCATGGGATTGGGTTGCCATGGTAACCATGGGGTTGTGTTGCCATGGCAACCACGGGGTTTGGTTGCTATGGTAACCATGGCGTTCTGTTGCCATGGTAACCATGGGGTTGTGTTGCCATGGTAACGATGGGGTTGAGTTGCCATGGCAACTATGGGGTTCTGTTGCCATGGTAACCATGGGGTAGTGTTGCCATGGCAACCATGGGGTTGTGTTGCCATGGTAAGTATGGGGTTGGGTTGCAATGGTTATCAGGCGGTTCTTTTGGAATGGCAACCATGGGGTAGTGTTGCCAAGGTAACCATGCAGTTGTGTTGCCATGGTAACCATGGGGTACTGTTGCCATGGTAACCATGAGGTTGGGTTGCCATGGCAACCATGGGGTTGTGTTGCCATGGTAACCATGGCGTTTATTTTCCATGGCAACTATGGGGTTCTGTTGCCATGGTAACCATGGGGTAGTGTTGCCATGGCAACCATGGGGTTGTGTTGCCATGGTAACGATGGGGTTGGGTTGCCATGCCAACTACGCGATTTGGTTGCTATGGTAACCATGGGGTTCTGTTGCCATGGTAACCATGGGGTAGTGTTGCCATGGCAACCATGGGGTTGTGTTGCCATGGTAAGTATGGGGTTGGGTTGCAATGGTTATCAGGCGGTTCTTTTGGAATGGCAACCATGGGGTAGTGTTGCCATGGTAACCATGCAGTTGTGTTGCCATGGTAACCATGGGGTACTGTTGCCATGGTAACCATGGGGTTGGGTTGCCATGGCAACCATGGGGTTGTGTTGCCATGGTAACGATGGGGTTTGGTTGCCATGGAAACCACGGGGTTGTGTTGCCATGAGAACCATGGGGTTGTGCTGCCATGGTAACCATGGAGTTTAGTTGCTATGGCAACTATGGGATACTGTTGCCATGGCAACCATGGGGTTGTTTTGCCATGGTAACCATGGCGTTTAGTTTCCATGGCAACTATGGTGTTCTGTTGCCATGGTAACCATGGGGTAGTGTTGCCATGGCAACCATGGGGTTGTGTTGCCATGGTAACTATGGGGTTGGGTTGAAATGGTTATCAGGCGGTTCTTTTGGAATGGAAACCATGGGGTAGTGTTGCCATGGTAACCATGCGGTTGTGTTGCCATGGTAACCATGGGTAGCGTTGCCATGGTAACCATGCGGTTGTGTTGCCATGGTAACCATGGGGTTGGGTTGCCATGGCAACCACGGCGTTGTGTTGCCATGGGAACCATGGCGTTTAGTTGCCATGGCAACTATGGGGTTCTGTTGCCATGGTAACCATGGCGTTTAGTTGCCATGGCAACCATGCGGTTGTGTTGCCTTGGTAACCATGGGGTAGCGTTTCCATTGTAACCATGCGGTTGTGTTGCCATGGTAACCATGGGGTTGGGTTGCCATGGCAACCATGGGGTTGTGTTGCCATGGTAACCATGGCGTTTAGTTGCCATGGTAACGATGGGGTTGGGTTGCCATGGAAACCACGGGGTTGTGTTGCCATGAGAACCATGGGGTTGTGTTGCCATGGTAACCATGGAGTTTAGTTGCCATGGCAACTATGGGATACTGTTGCCATGGTAACCATGGGGTAGTGTTGCCATGGCAACCATGCGGTTGTGTTGCCATGGTAACCATGGGGTTGGGTTGCCATGGCAACCACGCGGTTTGGTTGCTATGGTAACCATGGGGTTCTCTTGCCATGGTAACCATGGGGTTGGGTTGCCATGGTAACCATGGCGTTTAGTTGCCATGGCAACTATGGGGTTCTGTTGCCATGGTAACCATGGGGTAGTGTTGCCATGGTAACCATGCGGTTGTGTTGCCGTGGTAACCATAGGGTAGCGTTTCCATTGTAACCATGCGGTTGTGTTGCCATGGTAACCATGGGGTTGGGTTGCCATGGCAACCATGGGGTTGTGTTGCCATGAGAACCATGGGGTTGTGCTGCCATGGTAACCATGGAGTTTAGTTGCCATGGCAACTATGGGATACTGTTGCCATGGCAACCATGGGGTTGTGTTGCCATGGTAACCATGGCGTTTAGTTTCCATGGGAACTATGGGGTTCTGTTGCCATGGTAACCATGGGGTAGTGTTGCCATGCAAACCATGCGGTTGTGTTGCCACGGTAACCATGGGGTTGGGTTGCCATGGCAACCACGCGGTTTGGTTGCTATGGTAACCATGGGGTTCTGTTGCCATGGTAACCATGGGGTTGGGTTGCAATGGTAACCATGGCGTTTAGTTGCCATGGCAACTATGGGGTTCTGTTTCCATGGTAACCATGGGGTAGTGTTGCCATGGCAACCATGGGGTTGTGTTGCCATGGTAACTATGGGGTTGGGTTCCAATGGTTATCAGGCGGTTCTTTTGGAATGGAAACCATGGGGTAGTGTTGCCATGGTAACCATGCGGTTGTGTTGCCATGGTAACCATGGGTAGCGTTGCCATGGTAACCATGCGGTTGTGTTGCCATGGTAACCATGGGGTTGGGTTGCCATGGCAACCACGGCGTTGTGTTGCCATGGGAACCATGGCGTTTAGTTGCCATGGCAACTATGGGGTTCTGTTGCCATGGTAACCATGGCGTTTAGTTGCCATGGCAACCATGCGGTTGTGTTGCCATGGTAACCATGGGATTGGGTTGCCATGGCAACCATGGGGTTGTGTTGCCATGGTAACCATGGCGTTTAGTTGCCATGGTAACGATGGGGTTGGGTTGCCATGGAAACCACGGGGTTGTGTTGCCATGAGAACCATGGAGTTTAGTTGCCATGGCAACTATGAAATACTGTTGCCATGGTAACCATGGGGTAGTGTTGCCATGGCAAACATGGGGTTGTGTTGCCATGGTAACGATGGGGTTGGGTTGCCATGGCAACCATGGGGTTGTGTTGCCATGGTAAGTATGGGGTTGGGTTGCAATGGTTATCAGGCGGTTCTTTTGGAATGGAAATCATGGGGTAGTGTTGCCATGGTAACCATGCGGTTGTGTTGCCATGGTAACCATGGGGTTGGGTTGCCATGGCAACCACGGTGTTTGGTTGCTATGGTAACCATGGCGTTCTGTTGCCATGGTAACCATGGCGTTTGGTTGCCATGGTAACCATGGGGCAGCGTTGCCATGGTAACCATGCGTTTGTGTTGCCATGGTAACCATGGGGTAGCGTTGCCATGGTAACCATGCGGTTGTGTTGCCATGGTAACCATGGGGTTGGGTTGCCATGGCAACCACGGCGTTGTGTTGCCATGGGAACCATGGCGTTTAGTTGCCATAGCAACTATGGGGTTCTGTTGCTATGGTAACCATGGGGTAGTGTTGCCATGGCAACCATGGGGTTGTGTTGCCATGGTAACTATGGGGTTGGGTTACTATGGAAACTATGGGGCTTAGTTGCCATGGCAACCATGGGGTAGTGTTGCCATGGTAACCATGGGGTTGTGTTGCCATGGTAACCGTGGGGTTTGGTTGCTATGGTTAGCATGGGGTTCTGTTGCCATCGTAACCATGGAATTGTCTTGCCACGGCAACCATGGGGTTGTGTTGCCATGGTAACCATGGCGTTTAGTTGCCATGGCAACTAGGGGGTTCTGTTGCCATGGTAACCATGGGGTAGTGTTGCCATGGCAACCATGGGGTTGTGTTGCCATGGTAACCATGGGGTAGGGTTGCCATGGCAACCATGGGGTTGTGTTGCCGTGGTAACGATTGGGATGGGTTGCCATGGCAACCACGGGGTTGTGTTGCCATGGGAACCATGGGGTTTGGTTGCCATGGAAACCACGGGGTTGTGTTGCCATGAGAACCATGGGGTTGTGTTGCCATGGTAACCATGGAGTTTAGTTGCCATGGCAACTATGGGATACTGTTGCCATGGTAACCATGGGGTAGTGTTGCCATGGTAACTATGGGGTTGGGTTGCAATGGTTATCAGGCGGTTCTTTTGGAATGGAAATCATGGGGTAGTGTTGCCATGGTAACCATGCGGTTGTGTTGCCATGGTAACCATGGGGTTTGGTTGCCATGGCAACCACGGGGTTTGGTTGCTATGGTAACCATGGCGTTCTGTTGCCATGGTAGCCATGCGGTTGGGTTGCCATGGTAACCATGGTGTTCTTTTGCCATGGTAACCATGGGGTAGTGTTACCATGGCAATCATGGGGTTGTGTTGCCATGGTAAGTATGGGGTTGGGTTGCAATGGTTATCAGGCGGTTCTTTTGGAATGGCAACCATGGGGTAGTGTTGCCATGGTAACCATGCGGTTGTGTTGCCATGGTAACCATGGGGTAGCGTTGCCATGGTAACCATGCGGTTGTGTTGCCATGGTAACCATGGGGTTGGGTTGCCATGGCAACCAAGGCGTTGTGTTGCCATGGGAACCATGGCGTTTATTCGCCATGGCAACTATGGGGTTCTGTTGGCATGGTAACCATGGCGTTTAGTTGCCATGGCAACCATGGGGTTGTGTTGCCATGGTAACGATGGGGTTGGGTTGCCATGGTAACTATGGGGTTTAGTTGCCATGGCAACCATGGGGTTGAGATCCCGTGGTAACCATGCACTTGGGTTGCCGTGCTAACCATGCGGTTGTGTTGTTGTGGTAACCATGCGGTTGTGTTTCCATGGTAACCATGGGGTTGGGTTGCCATGGCAACCACGGGGTTTGGTTGTTATGGTAACCATGGCGTTCTGTTGCCATGGTAACCATGGGGTTGTGTTGCCATGGTAACCATGGGGTAGTGTTGCCATGGCAACTATGGGGTTCTGTTGCCATGGTAACCATGGGGTAGTGTTGCCATGGCAACCATAGGGTTGTGTTGCCATGGTAACTATGGGGTTGGGTTGCAATGGTTATCAGGCGGTTCTTTTGGAATGGCAACCATGGGGTTGTATTGCCATGGTAACCGTGGGGTTTGGTTGCTATGGTTAGCATGGGGTTCTGTTGCCATGGTAACCATGGGGTAGTGTTGCCATGGTAACCATGCGGTTGTGTTGCCATGGTAAGTATGGGGTTGGGTTGCAATGGTTATCAGGCGGTTCTTTTGGAATGGCAATCATGGGGTAGTGTTGCCATGGTAACCATGCGGTTGTGTTGCCATGGTAACCATGGGGTTGGGTTGCCATGGCAACCACGGTGTTTGGTTGCTATGGTAACCATGGCGTTCTGTTGCCATGGTAACCATGGGGTTTGGTTGCCATCGTAACCATGGGGCAGCGTTGCCATGGTAACCATGCGGTTGTGTTGCCATGGTAACCATGGGGTAGCGTTGCCATGGTAACCATGCGGTTGTGTTGCCATGGTAACCATGGGGTTGGGTTGCCATGGCAACCACGGCGTTGTGTTGCCATGGGAACCATGGCGTTTAGTTGCCATAGCAACTATGGGGTTCTGTTGCTATGGTAACCATGGGGTAGTGTTGCCATGGCAACCATGGGGTTGTGTTGCCATGGTAACTATGGGGTTGGGTTACTATGGAAACTATGGGGTTTAGTTGCCATGGCAACCATGGGTTAGTTTTGCCATGGTAACCATGCGGTTGTGTTGCCATGGTAACCATGGGGTTTGGTTGCTATGGTTAGCATGGGGTTCTGTTGCCATCGTAACCATGGAATTGTGTTGCCACGGCAACCATGGGGTTGTGTTGCCATGGTAACCATGGCGTTTAGTTGCCATGGCAACTAGGGGGTTCTGTTGCCATGGTAACCATGGCGTTTAGTTGCCATGGCAACTAGGGGGTTCTGTTGCCATGGTAACCATGGGGTAGTGTTGCCATGGCAACCATGGGGTTGTGTTGCCATGGTAACCATGGGGTAGTGTTGCCATGGCAACCATGGGGTTGTGTTGCCGTTGTAACGATGGGGATGGGTTGCCATGGCAACCACGGGGTTGTGTTGCCTTGGGAACCATGGTGTAGTGTTGCCATGGTAACGATGGGGTTGGGTTGCCATGGCAACCATGGGGTTCTGTTGCCATGGTAACCATGGCGCTTAGTTGCCATGGCAACTATGGGATACTGTTTCCATGGTAACCATGGGGTAGTGTTGCCATGGCAACCATGGGGTTGTGTTGCCATGGTAACGATGGGGTTGGGTTGCTATGGCAACTATGGGGTTTAGTTGACATGGCAACCATGCGGTTGAGATGCCGTGGTAACCATGCGGTTGTGTTGCCATGGTAACCATGGGGTAGTGTTGCCATGGCAACCATGGGGTTGTGTTGCCATGGTAACCATGGCGTTTATTTGCCATGGCAACTATGGGGTTGTGTTGCCATGGTAACCATGGGGTAGTGTTTCCAAGGCAACCATGGGGTTGTGTTGCAATGGTAACCATGCGGTTGTGTTGCCATGGTAACCATGGGGTTGGGTTGCCATGGCAACCACGGGGTTTGGTTGCTATGGTAACCATGGCGTTCTGTTGCCATGGTAACGATGGGGTTGTGTTGCCATGGTAACCATGGGGTTCTGTTGCCATGGTAACCATGGGGTAGTGTTGCCATGGCAACCATGGGGTTGTGTTGCCATGGTAACCATGTGGTTGGGTTGCAATGGTTATCAGGCGGTTCTTTTGGAATGGCAACCATGGGGTAGTGTTGCCATGGTAACCATGCAGTTGTGTTGCCATGGTAACCATGGGGTAGTGTTGCCATGGTAACCATGGAGTTGGGTTGCCATGGCAACCATGGGGTTGTGTTGCCATGGTAACCATGGCGTTTATTTCCATGGCAACTATGGGGTTGGGTTGCCATGGTAACCATGGGGTAGTGTTGCCATGGCAACCATGGGGTTGTGTTGCCATGGTAACGATGGGATTGGGTTACCATGGCAACTACGCGGTTTGGTTGCTATGGTAACCATGGGGTTCTGTTGCCATGGTAACCATGGGGTAGTGTTGCCATGGCAACCATGGGGTTGTGTTGCCATGGCAACCACGCGGTTTGGTTGCTATGGTAACCATGGGGTTGGGTTGCCATGGCAACCATGGGGTTGTGTTGCCATGGTAACCATGGCGTTTAGTTGCCATGGGAACTATGGGGTTCTGTTTCCATGGTAACCATGGGGTAGTGTTGCCATGGCAACCATGGGGTTGTGTTGCCATGGTAACTATGGGGTTGGGGTGCAATCTTTATCAGGCGGTTCTTTTGGAATGGCAACCATGGGGTAGTGTTGCCGTGGTAACCATGCGGTTGTGCTGCCATGGTAACCATGGGGTAGCGTTTCCATTGTAACCATGCGGTTGTGTTGCCATGGTAACCATGGGGTTTGGTTGCCATGGCAACCATGGGGTTGTGTTGCCATGGTAACGATGGGGTTTGGTTGCCATGGAAACCACGGGGTTGTGTTGCCATGAGAACCATGGGGTTGTGTTGCCATGGTAACCATGGAGTTTAGTTGCCATGGCAACTATGGGATACTGTTGCCATGGTAACCATGGGGTAGTGTTGCCATGGTAACTATGGGGTTGGGTTGCAATGGTTATCAGGCGGTTCTTTTGGAATGGAAATCATGGGGTAGTGTTGCCATGGTAGCCATGCGGTTGGGTTGCCATGGTAACCATGGTGTTCTGTTGCCATGGTAACCATGGGGTAGTGTTACCATGGCAATCATGGGGTTGTGTTGCCATGGTAAGTATGGGGTTGGGTTGCAATGGTTATCAGGCGGTTCTTTTGGAATGGCAACCATGGGGTAGTGTTGCCATGGTAACCATGCGGTTGTGTTGCCATGGTAACCATGGGGTAGCGTTGCCATGGTAACCACGGCGTTGTGTTGCCATGGGAACCATGGGGTTGTGTTGCCATGGTAACCATGGGGTTGGGTTGCCATGGCAACCACGGCGTTGTGTTGCCATGGGAACCATGGCGTTTATTTGCCATGGCAACTATGGGGTTCTGTTGGCATGGTAACCATGGCGTTTAGTTGCCATGGCAACCATGGGGTTGTGTTGCCATGGTAACGATGGGGTTGGTTTGCCATGGTAACTATGGGGTTTAGTTGCCATGGCAACCATGGGGTTGAGATGCCGTGGTAACCATGCACTTGGGTTGCCGTGGTAACCATGCGGTTGTGTTGTTGTGGTAACCATGCGGTTGTGTTTCCATGGTAACCATGGGGTTGGGTTGCCATGGCAACCACGGGGTTTGGTTGTTATGGTAACCATGGCGTTCTGTTGCCATGGTAACCATGGGGTTGTGTTGCCATGGTAACCATGGGGTAGTGTTGCCATGGCAACTATGGGGTTCTGTTGCCATGGTAACCATGGGGTAGTGTTGCCATGGCAACCATGGGGTTGTGTTGCCATGGTAACTATGGGGTTGGGTTGCAATGGTTATCAGGCGGTTCTTTTGGAATGGCAACCATGGGGTTGTGTTGCCATGGTAACCGTGGGGTTTGGTTGCTATGGTTAGCATGGGGTTCTGTTGCCATGGTAACCATGGGGTAGTGTTGCCATGGCAACCATGGGGTTGTGTTGCCATGGTAAGTATGGGGTTGGGTTGCAATGGTTATCAGGCGGCTCTTTTGGAATGGCAATCATGGGGTAGTGTTGCCATGGTAACCATGCGGTTGTGTTGCCATGGTAACCATGGGGTTGGGTTGCCATGGCAACCACGGTGTTTGGTTGCTATGGTAACCATGGCGTTCTGTTGCCATGGTAACCATGGGGTTTGGTTGCCATCGTAACCATGGGGCAGCCTTGCCATGGTAACCATGCGGTTGTGTTGCCATGGTAACCATGGGGTAGCGTTGCCATGGTAACCATGCGGTTGTGTTGCCATGGTAACCATGGGGTTGGGTTGCCATGGCAACCACGGCGTTGTGTTGCCATGGGAACCATGGCGTTTAGTTGCCATAGCAACTATGGGGTTCTGTTGCTATGGTAACCATGGGGTAGTGTTGCCATGCCAACCATGGGGTTGTGTTGCCATGGTAACTCTTGGGTTGGGTTACTATGGAAACTATGGGGTTTAGTTGCCATGGCAACCATGGGTTAGTGTTGCCATGGTAACCATGCAGTTGTGTTGCCATGGTAACCATGGGGTTTGGTTGCTATGGTTAGCATGGGGTTCTGTTGCCATCGTAACCATGGAATTGTGTTGCCACGGCAACCATGGGGTTGTGTTGCCATGGTAACCATGGCGTTTAGTTGCCATGGCAACTAGGGGGTTCTGTTGCCATGGTAACCATGGGGTAGTGTTGCCATGGCAACCATGGGGTTGTGTTGCCATGGTAACCATGGGGTAGGGTTGCCATGGCAACCGTGGGGTTGTGTTGCCGTTGTAACGATGGGGATGGGTTGCCATGGCAACCACGGGGTTGTGTTGCCATGGGAACCATGGTGTAGTGTTGCCATGGTAACGATGGGGTTGGGTTGCCATGGCAACCATGGGGTTCTGTTGCCATGGTAACCATGGCGCTTAGTTGCCATGGCAACTATGGGATACTGTTTCCATGGTAACCATGGGGTAGTGTTGCCATGGCAACCATGGGGTTGTGTTGCCATGGTAACGATGGGGTTGGGTTGCCATGGCAACCACGGGGTTGTGTTGCCATGGGAACCATGGGGTTGTGTTGCCATGGTAACTATGGGGTTGGGTTGCTATGGCAACTATGGGGTTTAGTTGCCATGGCAACCATGGGGTCGAGATGCCGTGGTAACCATGCAGTTGGGTTGCCGTGGTAACCATGCGGTTGTGTTGTTGTGGTAACCATGCCGTTGTGTTGCCATGGTAACCATGGCGTTGGGTTGCCATGGCAACCACGGGGTGTGGTTGCTATGGTAACCATGGCGTTCTGTTGCCATGGTAACCATGGGGTTGGGTTGCCATGGTAACCATGGCGTTTAGTTGCCATGGCAACTATGGGGTTCTGTTGCCATGGTAACCATGGGGTAGTGTTTCCATGGCAACCATCGGGTTGTGTTGCCATGGTAACTATGGGGTTGGGTTGCAATGGTTATCAGGCGGTTCTTTTGGAATGGCAACCATGGGGTAGTGTTGCCATGGGAACCATGGGGTTGTGTTGCCATGGTAACCATGGCGTTTAGTTGCCATGGCAACTATGGGATACAGTTGCCATGGTAACCATGGGGTAGTGTTGCCATGGCAAACATGGGGTTGTGTTGCCATGGTAACGATGGGGTTGGGTTGCCATGGCAACGACGGGGTTGTGTTGCCATGGTAACTATGTGGTTGGGTTGCTATGGCAACTATGGGGTTTAGTTGCCATGGCAACCATGCGGTTGAGATGCCGTGGTAACGATGCGTTTGTGTTTCCATGGTAACCATGGGGTTGGGTTTCCATGGCAACCATGGGGTTGAGATGCCGTGGTAACCATGCAGTTGCGTTGCCATGGTAACCATGCGGTTGTGTTGTTGTGGTAACCATGCGGTTGTGTTGCCATGGCAACCACGGGGTTTGGTTGCTATGGTAACCATGGCGTTCTGTTGCAATGGTAACCATGGGGTTGTGTTGCCATGGTAACCATGGGGTAGTGTTGCCATGGCAACTATGAAGTTCTGTTGCCATGGTAACCATGGGGTAGTGTTGCCATGGCAACCATGGGGTTGTGTTGCCATGGTAACTATGGGGTTGGGTTGCAATGTTTATCCAGGCGGTTGTGTTGCCATGGTAACCATGGGGTTGGGTTGCCATGGTAACCATGGGGTTGGGTTGCCATGGCAACCACGGGGTTTGGTTGCTATGGTACCCATGGGGTTCTGTTGCCATGGTAACCATGGGGTTGTGTTGCCATGGTAACTATGGGGTTGAGTTGCCATGGCAACTATGGGGTTCTGTTGCCATGGTAACCATGGGGTAGTGTTGCCATGGCAACCATGGGGTTGTGTTGCCATGGTAACTATGCGGTTGGGTTGCAATGGTTATCAGGCGGTTGTGTTGCCATGGCAACCATGCGGTTGTGTTGCCTTGGTAACCATAGGGTAGCGTTTCCATTGTAACCATGCGGCTGTGTTGCCATGGTAACCGTGGTGTTGGGTTGCCATGGCAACCGTGGGGTTGTGTTGCCATGGTAACCGTGGGGTTTGGTTGCTATGGTTAGCATGGGGTTCTGTTGCCATGGTAACCATGGGGTAGTGTTGCCATGGCAACCATGGGGTTGTGTTGCCATGGTAAGTATGGGGTTGGGTTGCAATGGTTATCAGGCGGTTCTTTTGGAATGGCAATCATGGGGTAGTGTTGCCATGGTAACCATGCCGTTGTGTTGCCATGGTAACCATGGGGTTGGGTTGCCATGGGAACCACGGTGTTTGGTTGCTATGGTAACCATGGCGTTCTGTTGCCATGGTAACCATGGGGTTTGGTTGCCATCGTAACCATGGGGCAGCGTTGCCATGGCAACCATTGGGTTGTGTTGCCGTGGTAACGATGGGGTTGGCTTGCCAGGGCAACCACGGGGTTGTGTTGCCATGGGAACCATGGGGTTGTGTTGCCATGGTAACCATGGCGTTTATTTACCATGGTAACGATGGGTTTGGGTTGCCATGGCAACCACGGGGTTGTGTTGCCATGGGAACCATGGGGTTGTGTTGCCATGGTAACCATGCGTTTGTGTTGCCATGGTAACCATGGGGTAGCGTTGCCATGGTAACCATGCGGTTGTGTTGCCATGGTAACCATGGGGTTGGGTTGCCATGGCAACCACGGCGTTGTGTTGCCATGGGAACCATGGCGTTTAGTTGCCATAGTAACTATGGGGTTCTGTTGCTATGGTAACCATGGGGTAGTGTTGCCATCCAACCATGGGGTTGTGTTGCCATGGTAACTATGGGGTTTGGTTACTATGGAAACTATGGGGTTTAGTTGCCATGGTAACCATGGGGTAGTGTTGCCATGGTAACCATGCGGTTGTGTTGCCATGGTAACCATGGGGTTTGGTTGCTATGGTTAGCATGGGGTTCTGTTGCCATCGTAACCATGGGGTTGTGTTGCCATGGCAACCATGGGGTTGTGTTGCCATGGTAACCATGGCGTTTAGTTGCCATAGCAACTATGGGGTTCTGTTGCCATGGTAACCATGGGGTAGTGTTGCCATAACAACCATGGGGTTGTGTTGCCATGGTAACCATGGGGTAGTGTTGCCATGGCAACCATGGGGTTGTGTTGCCGTGGTAACGATGGGGTTGGGTTGCCATGGCAACCACGGCGTTGTGTTGCCATGGGAACCATGGCGTTTAGTTGCCATAGTAACTATGGGGTTCTGTTGCTATGGTAACCATGGGGTAGTGTTGCCATCCAACCATGGGGTTGTGTTGCCATGGTAACTATGGGGTTTGGTTACTATGGAAACTATGGGGTTTAGTTGCCATGGTAACCATGGGGTAGTGTTGCCATGGTAACCATGCGGTTGTGTT
This sequence comes from Netta rufina, assembly GCF_964035555.1. Classification (NCBI taxonomy): domain Eukaryota; kingdom Metazoa; phylum Chordata; class Aves; order Anseriformes; family Anatidae; genus Netta; species Netta rufina. The sequence goes on from NC_140157.1 coordinate 1,889,852, forward strand.
GCCATGGTAACCATGGGGTTTGGTTGCTATGGTTAGCATGGGGTTCTGTTGCCATCGTAACCATGGGGTTGTGTTGCCATGGCAACCATGGGGTTGTGTTGCCATGGTAACCATGGCGTTTAGTTGCCATAGCAACTATGGGGTTCTGTTGCCATGGTAACCATGGGGTAGTGTTGCCATGGCAACCATGGGGTTGTGTTGCCATGGCAACCATGGGGTAGTGTTGCCATGGCAACCATGGGGTTGTGTTGCCGTGGTAACGATGGGGTTTGGTTGCCATGGCAACCACGGGGTTGTGTTGCCATGGGAACCATGGGGTTGTGTTGCCATGGTAACCATGGCGTTTATTTGCCATGGTAACGATGGGTTTGGGTTGCCATGGCAACCACGGGGTTGTGTTGCCATGGGAACCATGGGGTTGTGTTGCCATTGTAACTATGGGGTTGGGTTGCTATGGAAAGTATGGGGTTTAGTTGCCATGGCAACCATGGGGTTGAGATGCCGTGGTAACCATGCAGTTGCGTTGCCATGGTAACCATGCGGTTGTGTTGTTGTGGTAACCATGCGGTTGTGTTGCCATGGCAACCACGGGGTTTGGTTGCTATGGTAACCATGGCGTTCTGTTGCCATGGTAACCATGGGGTTGTGTTGCCATGGTAACCATGGGGTAGTGTTGCCATGGCAACCATGGGGTTGTGTTGCCATGGTAACTATGGGGTTGGGTTGCAATGTTTATCAGGCGGTTGTGTTGCCATGGTAACCATGGGGTTGGGTTGCCATGGTAACCATGGGGTTGGGTTTCCATGGCAACCACGGGGTTTGGTTGCTATGGGAACCATGGCGTTCTGTTGCCAAGGTAACCATGGGGTTGTGTTGCCATGGTAACGATGGGGTTCTGTTGCCATGGCAACTCTGGGGTTCTGTTGCCATGGTAACCATGGGGTAGTGTTGCCATGGCAACCATGGGGTTGTGTTGCCATGGTAACTATGCGGTTAGGTTGCAATGGTTATCAGGCGGTTGTGTTGCCATGGCAACCATGCGGTTGTGTTGCCTTGGTAACCATGGGGTAGCGTTTCCATTTTAACCATGCGGCTGTGTTGCCATGGTAACCGTGGTGTTGGGTTGCCATGGCAACCGTGGGGTTGTGTTGCCATGGTAACGATGGGGTTGGGTTGCCATGGAAACCATGGAGTTTAGTTGCCATGGCAAACATGGTGTTTTGTTGCCATGGTAACGATGGGGTTCGGTTGCCATGGCAACCATGGTGTTGTGTTGCCATGGTAACTATGTGGTTGGGTTGCTATGGCAACTATGGTGTTTAGTTGCCATTGCAACCATGTGGTTGAGATGCCGTGGTAACCATGCGGTTGTGTTGCCATGGCAACCATGGGGTAGTGTTGCCATGGCAACCATGGGGTTGTGTTGCAATGGTAACCATGCGGTTGTGTTGCCATGGTAACCATGGGGTTGGGTTGCCATGGCAACCACGGGGTTTGGTTGCTATGGTAACCATGGCGTTCTGTTGCCATGGTAACCATGCGGTTGGCTTGCCATGGTAACCATGGGGTTCTGTTGCCATGGTAACAATGGGGTTCTGTTGCCATGGTAACCATGGGCTAGTGTTGCCATGGCATCCATGGGGTTGTGTTGCCATGGTAACCATGGGGTAGTGTTGCCATGGCAACCATGGGGTTGTGTTGCCGTGGTAACGATGGGGTTGGGTTGCCATGGCAACCACGGGGTTGTGTTGCCATGGCAACCATGGGGTTGGGTTGCCATGGTAACCATGGGGTTGGGTTGCCATGGCAACCACGGGGTTTGGTTGCTATGGTAACCATGGGGTTCTGTTGCCATGGTAACCATGGGGTTGTGTTGCCATGGTAACGATGGGGTTGAGTTGCCATGGCAACTATGGGGTTCTGTTGCCATGGTAACCATGGGGTAGTGTTGCCATGGCAACCATGGGGTTGTGTTGCCATGGTAACTATGCGGTTGGGTTGCAATGGTTATCAGGCGGTTGTGTTGCCATGGCAACCATGCGGTTGTGTTGCCTTGGTAACCATGGGGTAGCGTTTCCATTGTAACCATGCGGCTGTGTTGCCATGGTAACCGTGGTGTTGGGTTGCCATGGCAACCGTGGGGTTGTGTTGCCATGGTAACCGTGGGGTTTGGTTGCTATGGTTAGCATGGGGTTCTGTTGCCATGGTAACCATGGGGTAGTGTTGCCATGGCAACCATGGGGTTGTGTTGCCATGGTAAGTATGGGGTTGGGTTGCAATGGTTATCAGGCGGTTCTTTTGGAATGGCAATCATGGGGTAGTGTTGCCATGGTAACCATGCGGTTGTGTTGCCATGGTAACCATGGGGTTGGGTTGCCATGGCAACCACGGTGTTTGGTTGCTATGGTAACCATGGCGTTCTGTTGCCATGGTAACCATGGGGTTTGGTTGCCATCGTAACCATGGGGCAGCGTTGCCATGGTAACCATGCGGTTGTGTTGCCATGGTAACCATGGGGTAGTGTTGCCATGGCAACCATGGGGTTGTGTTGCCGTGGTAACGATGGGGTTGGCTTGCCATGGCAACCACGGGGTTGTGTTGCCATGGGAACCATGGGGTTGTGTTGCCATGGTAACCATGGCGTTTATTTACCATGGTAACGATGGGTTTGGGTTGCCATGGCAACCACGGGGTTGTGTTGCCATGGGAACCATGGGGTTGTGTTGCCATGGTAACCATGCGTTTGTGTTGCCATGGTAACCATGGGGTAGCGTTGCCATGGTAACCATGCGGTTGTGTTGCCATGGTAACCATGGGGTTGGGTTGCCATGGCAACCACGGCGTTGTGTTGCCATGGGAACCATGGCGTTTAGTTGCCATAGTAACTATGGTGTTCTGTTGCTATGGTAACCATGGGGTAGTGTTGCCATCCAACCATGGGGTTGTGTTGCCATGGTAACTATGGGGTTTGGTTACTATGGAAACTATGGGGTTTAGTTGCCATGGTAACCATGGGGTAGTGTTGCCATGGTAACCATGCGGTTGTGTTGCCATGGTAACCATGGGGTTTGGTTGCTATGGTTAGCATGGGGTTCTGTTGCCATCGTAACCATGGGGTTGTGTTGCCATGGCAACCATGGGGTTGTGTTGCCATGGAAACCATGGCGTTTAGTTGCCATAGCAACTATGGGGTTCTGTTGCCATGGTAACCATGGGGTAGTGTTGCCATGGCAACCATGGGGTTGTGTTGCCATGGTAACCATGGGGTAGTGTTGCCATGGCAACCATGGGGTTGTGTTGCCGTGGTAACGATGGGGTTGGGTTGCCATGGCAACCACGGGGTTTTGTTGCCATGGGAACCATGGGGTTGTGTTGCCATGGTAACCATGGCGTTTATTTGCCATGGTAACGATGGGTTTGGGTTGCCATGGCAACCACGGGGTTGTGTTGCCATGGGAACCATGGGGTTGTGTTGCCATTGTAACTATGGGGTTGGGTTGCTATGGAAAGTATGGGGTTTAGTTGCCATGGCAACCATGGGGTTGAGATGCCGTGGTAACCATGCAGTTGCGTTGCCATGGTAACCATGCGGTTGTGTTGTTGTGGTAACCATGCGGTTGTGTTGCCATGGCAACCACGGGGTTTGGTTGCTATGGTAACGATGGCGTTCTGTTGCCATGGTAACCATGGGGTTGTGTTGCCATGGGAACCATGGGGTAGTGTTGCCATGGCAACTATGAAGTTCTGTTGCCATGGTAACCATGGGGTAGTGTTGCCATGGCAACCATGGGGTTGTGTTGCCATGGTAACTATGGGGTTGGGTTGCAATGTTTATCAGGCGGTTGTGTTGCCATGGTAACCATGGGGTTGGGTTGCCATGGTAACCATGGGGTTGGGTTTCCATGGCAACCACGGGGTTTGGTTGCTATGGGAACCATGGCGTTCTGTTGCCATGGTAACCATGGGGTTGTGTTGCCATGGTAACGATGGGGTTCAGTCGCCATGGCAACTATGGGGTTCTGTTGCCATGGTAACCATGGGGTAGTGTTGCCATGGCAACCATTGGGTTGTGTTGCCATGGTAACTATGCGGTTGGGTTGCAATGGTTATCAGGCGGTTCTGTTGCCATGGCAACCATGCGGTTGTGTTGCCTTGGTAACCATGGGGTAGCGTTTCCATTTTAACCATGCGGCTGTGTTGCCATGGCAACCGTGGGGTTGTGTTGCCATGGTAACGATGGGGTTGGGTTGCCATGGAAACCATGGAGTTTAGTTGCCATGGCAAACATGGTGTTTTGTTGCCATGGTAACGATGGGGTTCGGTTGCCATGGCAACCATGGTGTTGTGTTGCCATGGTAACTATGTGGTTGGGTTGCTATGGCAACTATGGTGTTTAGTTGCCATTGCAACCATGTGGTTGAGATGCCGTGGTAACCATGCGGTTGTGTTGCCATGGGAACCATGGGGTAGTGTTGCCATGGCAACCATGGGGTTGTGTTGCAATGGTAACCATGCGGTTGTGTTGCCATGGTAACCATGGGGTTGGGTTGCCATGGCAACCACGGGGTTTGGTTGCTATGGTAACCATGGCGTTCTGTTGCCATGGTAACCATGGGGTTGTGTTGCCATGGTAACCATGGGGTTCTGTTGCCATGGTAACCATGGGGTAGTGTTGCCATGGCAACCATGGGGTTGTGTTGCCATGGTAAGGATGGGGTTGGGTTGCAATGGTTATCAGGCGGTTCTTTTGGAATGGCAACCATGGGGTAGTGTTGCCAAGGTAACCATGCAGTTGTGTTGCCATGGTAACCATGGGGTACTGTTGCCATGGTAACCATGAGGTTGGGTTGCCATGGCAACCATGGGGTTGTGTTGCCATGGTAACCATGGCGTTTATTTTCCATGGCAACTATGGGGTTCTGTTGCCATGGTAACCATGGGGTAGTGTTGCCATGGCAACCATGGGGTTGTGTTGCCATGGTAACGATGGGGTTGGGTTGCCATGCCAACTACGCGGTTTGGTTGCTATGGTAACCATGGGGTTCTGTTGCCATGGTAACCATGGGGTAGTGTTGCCATGGCAACCATGGGGTTGTGTTGCCATGGTAAGTATGGGGTTGGGTTGCAATGGTTATCAGGCGGTTCTTTTGGAATGGCAACCATGGGGTAGTGTTGCCATGGTAACCATGCAGTTGTGTTGCCATGGTAACCATGGGGTAGTGTTGCCATGGTAACCATGGGGTTGGGTTGCCATGGCAACCATGGGGTTGTGTTGCCATGGAAACGATGGGGTTTGGTTGCCATGGAAACCACGGGGTTGTGTTGCCATGAGATCCATGGGGTTGTGCTGCCATGGTAACCATGGAGTTTAGTTGCCATGGCAACTATGGGATACTGTTGCCATGGCAACCATGGGGTTGTGTTGCCATGGTAACCATGGCGTTTAGTTTCCATGGGAACTATGGGGTTCTGTTGCCATGGTAACCATGGGGTAGTGTTGCCATGGCAACCATGGGGTTGTGTTGCCATGGTAACTATGGGGTTGGGTTGCAATGGTTATCAGGCGGTTCTTTTGCAATGGAAACCATGGGGTAGTGTTGCCATGGTAACCATGCGGTTGTGTTGCCATGGTAACCATGGGTAGCGTTGCCATGGTAACCATGCGGTTGTGTTGCCATGGTAATCATGGGGTTGGGTTGCCATGGCAACCACGGCGTTGTGTTGCCATGGGAACCATGGCGTTTAGTTGCCATGGCAACTATGGGGTTCTGTTGCCATGGTAACCATGGCGTTTAGTTGCCATGGCAACCATGCGGTTGTGTTGCCTTGGTAACCATGGGGTAGCGTTTCCATTGTAACCATGCGGTTGTGTTGCCATGGTAACCATGGGGTTGGGTTGCCATGGCAACCATGGGGTTGTGTTGCCATGGTAACCATGGCGTTTAGTTGCCATGGTAACGATGGGGATGGGTTGCCATGGAAACCACGGGGTTGTGTTGCCATGAGAACCATCGGGTTGTGTTGCCATGGTAACCATGGAGTTTAGTTGCCATGGCAACTATGGGATTCTGTTGCCATGGTAACCATGGGGTAGTGTTGCCATGGCAACCATGCGGTTCTGTTGCCATGGTAACCATGGGGTTGGGTTGCCATGGTAACCATGGGGTTGGGTTGCCATGGCAACCACGGGGTTTGGTTGCTATGGTAACCATGGCATTCTGTTGCCATGGTAACCATGCGGTTGTGTTGCCATGGTAACGATGGGGTTGAGTTGCCATGGCAACTATGGGGTTCTGTTGCCATGGTAACCATGGGGTAGTGTTGCCATGGCAACCATGGGGTTGTGTTGCCATGGTAACTATGGGGTTGTGTTGCAATGGTTATCAGGCCGTTGTGTTGCCATGGCAACCATGCGGTTGTGTTGCCTTCGTAACCATGGGGTAGCGTTTCCATTGTAACCATGCGGCTGTGTTGCCATGGTAACCGTGGTGTTGGGTTGCCATGGCAACCGTGGGGTTGTGTTGCCCTGGTAACGATGGGGTTGGGTTGCCATGGAAACCACGGGGTTGTGTTGCCATGAGAACCATGGGGTTGTGTTGCCATGGTAACTATGGAGTTTAGTTGCCATGGCAACTATGGGATACTGTTGCCATGGTAACCATGGGGTAGTGTTGCCATGGCAAACATGGGGTTGTGTTGCCATGGTAACGATGGGGTTCGGTTGCCATGGCAACCATGGGGTTGTGTTGCCATGGTAACTATGGGGTCAGGTTGCTATGGCAACTATGGGGTTTAGTTGCCATGGCAACCATGCGGTTGAGATGCCGTGGTAACCATGCGGTTGTGTTGCCATGGGAACCATGGGGTAGTGTTGCAATGGTAACCATGCGGTTGTGTTGCCATGGTAACCAAGGGGTTGGGTTGCCATGGCAACCACGGGGTTTGGTTGCTATGGTAACCATGGCGTTCTGTTGCCATGGTAACCATGGGGTTGTGTTGCCATGGTAACCATGGGGTTCTGTTGCCATGGTAACCATGGGGTAGTGTTGCCATGGCAACCATGGGGTTGTGTTGCCATGGTAAGGATGGGGTTGGGCTGCAATGGTTATCAGGCGGTTCTTTTGGAATGGCAACCATGGGGTAGTGTTTCCAAGGTAACCATGCAGTTGTGTTGCCATGGTAACCATGGGGTAGTGTTACCATGGTAACCATGGGGTTGGGTTGCCATGGCAACCATGGGGTTGTGTTGCCATGGTAACCATGGCGTTTATTTTCCATGGCAACTATGGGGTTCTGTTGCCATGGTAACCATGGGGTAGTGTTGCCATGGCAACCATGGGGTTGTGTTGCCATGGTAACGATGGGGTTGGGTTGCCATGCCAACTACGCGGTTTGGTTGCTATGGTAACCATGGGGTTCTGTTCCATGGTAACCATGGGGTAGTGTTGCCATGGCAACCATGGGATTGTGTTGCCATGGTAACTATGGGGTTGGGTTGCAATGGTTATCAGGCGGTTCTTTTGGAATGGCAACCATGGGGTAGTGTTGCCATGGTAACCATGCAGTTGTGTTGCCATGGTAACCATTAGGTAGTGTTGCCATGGTAACCATGGGGTTGGGTTGCCATGGCAACCATGGGGTTGTGTTGCCATGGTAACCATGGCGTTTAGTTTCCATGGCAACTATTGGGTTCTGTTGCCATGGTAACCATGGGGTAGTGTTGCCATGGCAACCATGCGGTTGTGTTGCCATGGTAACCATGGGGTTGGGTTGCCATGGCAACCACGCGGTTTGGTTGCTATGGTAACCATGGGGTTTTCTTGCCATGGTAACCATGGGGTTGGGTTGCCATGGTAACCATGGCGTTTAGTTGCCATGGCAACTATGGGGTTCTGTTGCCATGGTAACCATGGGGTAGTGTTGCCATGGCAACCATGGGGTTGTGTTGCCATGGTTACCATGGGGTTGGGTTGCAATGGTTATCAGGCGGTTCTTTTGGAATGGCAACCATGGGGTAGTGTTGCCATGGTAACCGTGCAGTTGTGTTGCCATGGTAACCATGGGGTAGTGTTGCCATGGCAACCATGGGGTTGTGTTGCCATCCAACCATGGGGTAGTGTTGCCATGGCAACTATGGGGTTCTGTTGCCATGGTAACCATGGGGTAGTGTTGCCATCCAACCATGGGGTTGTGTTGCCATGGTAACTATGGGGTTTGGTTACTATGGAAACTATGGGGTTTAGTTGCCATGGTAACCATGGGGTAGTGTTGCCATGGTAACCATGCGGTTGTGTTGCCATGGTAACCATGGGGTTTGGTTGCTATGGTTAGCATGGGGTTCTGTTGCCATCGTAACCATGGGGTTGTGTTGCCATGGCAACCATGGGGTTGTGTTGCCATGGTAACCATGGCGTTTAGTTGCCATAGCAACTATGGGGTTCTGTTGCCATGGTAACCATGGGGTAGTGTTGCCATAACAACCATGGGGTTGTGTTGCCATGGTAACCATGGGGTAGTGTTGCCATGGCAACCATGGGGTTGTGTTGCCGTGGTAACGATGGGGTTGGGTTGCCATGGCAACCACGGCGTTGTGTTGCCATGGGAACCATGGCGTTTATTTGCCATAGTAACTATGGGGTTCTGTTGCTATGGTAACCATGGGGTAGTGTTGCCATCCAACCATGGGGTTGTGTTGCCATGGTAACTATGGGGTTTGGTTACTATGGAAACTATGGGGTTTAGTTGCCATGGTAACCATGGGGTAGTGTTGCCATGGTAACCATGCGGTTGTGTTGCCATGGTAACCATGGGGTTTGGTTGCTATGGTTAGCATGGGGTTCTGTTGCCATCGTAACCATGGGGTTGTGTTGCCATGGCAACCATGGGGTTGTGTTGCCATGGTAACCATGGCGTTTAGTTGCCATAGCAACTATGGGGTTCTGTTGCCATGGTAACCATGGGGTAGTGTTGCCATGGCAACCATGGGGTTGTGTTGCCATGGCAACCATGGGGTAGTGTTGCCATGGCAACCATGGGGTTGTGTTGCCGTGGTAACGATGGGGTTGGGTTGCCATGGCAACCACGGGGTTGTGTTGCCATGGGAACCATGGGGTTGTGTTGCCATGGTAACCATGGCGTTTATTTGCCATGGTAACGATGGGTTTGGGTTGCCATGGCAACCACGGGGTTGTGTTGCCATGGGAACCATGGGGTTGTGTTGCCATTGTAACTATGGGGTTGGGTTGCTATGGAAAGTATGGGGTTTAGTTGCCATGGCAACCATGGGGTTGAGATGCCGTGGTAACCATGCAGTTGCGTTGCCATGGTAACCATGCGGTTGTGTTGTTGTGGTAACCATGCGGTTGTGTTGCCATGGCAACCACGGGGTTTGGTTGCTATGGTAACCATGGCGTTCTGTTGCCATGGTAACCATGGGGTTGTGTTGCCATGGTAACCATGGGGTAGTGTTGCCATGGCAACCATGGGGTTGTGTTGCCATGGTAACTATGGGGTTGGGTTGCAATGTTTATCAGGCGGTTGTGTTGCCATGGTAACCATGGGGTTGGGTTGCCATGGTAACCATGGGGTTGGGTTTCCATGGCAACCACGAGGTTTGGTTGCTATGGGAACCATGGCGTTCTGTTGCCAAGGTAACCATGGGGTTGTGTTGCCATGGTAACGATGGGGTTCTGTTGCCATGGCAACTCTGGGGTTCTGTTGCCATGGTAACCATGGGGTAGTGTTGCCATGGCAACCATGGGGTTGTGTTGCCATGGTAACTATGCGGTTAGGTTGCAATGGTTATCAGGCGGTTGTGTTGCCATGGCAACCATGCGGTTGTGTTGCCTTGGTAACCATGGGGTAGCGTTTCCATTTTAACCATGCGGCTGTGTTGCCATGGTAACCGTGGTGTTGGGTTGCCATGGCAACCGTGGGGTTGTGTTGCCATGGTAACGATGGGGTTGGGTTGCCATGGAAACCATGGAGTTTAGTTGCCATGGCAAACATGGTGTTTTGTTGCCATGGTAACGATGGGGTTCGGTTGCCATGGCAACCATGGTGTTGTGTTGCCATGGTAACTATGTGGTTGGGTTGCTATGGCAACTATGGTGTTTAGTTGCCATTGCAACCATGTGGTTGAGATGCCGTGGTAACCATGCGGTTGTGTTGCCATGGGAACCATGGGGTAGTGTTGCCATGGCAACCATGGGGTTGTGTTGCAATGGTAACCATGCGGTTGTGTTGCCATGGTAACCATGGGGTTGGGTTGCCATGGCAACCACGGGGTTTGGTTGCTATGGTAACCATGGCGTTCTGTTGCCATGGTAACCATGCGGTTGGCTTGCCATGGTAACCATGGGGTTCTGTTGCCATGGTAACAATGGGGTTCTGTTGCCATGGTAACCATGGGCTAGTGTTGCCATGGCAACCATGGGGTTGTGTTGCCATGGTAACCATGGGGTAGTGTTGCCATGGCAACCATGGGGTTGTGTTGCCGTGGTAACGATGGGGTTGGGTTGCCATGGCAACCACGGGGTTGTGTTGCCATGGGAACCATGGGGTTGGGTTGCCATGGTAACCATGGGGTTGGGTTGCCATGGCAACCACGGGGTTTGGTTGCTATGGTAACCATGGGGTTCTGTTGCCATGGTAACCATGGGGTTGTGTTACCATGGTAACGATGGGGTTGAGTTGCCATGGCAACTATGGGGTTCTGTTGCCATGGTAACCATGGGGTAGTGTTGCCATGGCAACCATGGGGTTGTGTTGCCATGGTAACTATGCGGTTGGGTTGCAATGGTTATCAGGCGGTTGTGTTGCCATGGCAACCATGCGGTTGTGTTGCCTTGGTAACCATGGGGTAGCGTTTCCATTGTAACCATGCGGCTGTGTTGCCATGGTAACCGTGGTGTTGGGTTGCCATGGCAACCGTGGGGTTGTGTTGCCATGGTAACCGTGGGGTTTGGTTGCTATGGTTAGCATGGGGTTCTGTTGCCATGGTAACCATGGGGTAGTGTTGCCATGGCAACCATGGGGTTGTGTTGCCATGGTAAGTATGGGGTTGGGTTGCAATGGTTATCAGGCGGTTCTTTTGGAATGGCAATCATGGGGTAGTGTTGCCATGGTAACCATGCGGTTGTGTTGCCATGGTAACCATGGGGTTGGGTTGCCATGGCAACCACGGTGTTTGGTTGCTATGGTAACCATGGCGTTCTGTTGCCATGGTAACCATGGGGTTTGGTTGCCATCGTAACCATGGGGCAGCGTTGCCATGGTAACCATGCGGTTGTGTTGCCATGGTAACCATGGGGTAGTGTTGCCATGGCAACCATGGGGTTGTGTTGCCGTGGTAACGATGGGGTTGGCTTGCCATGGCAACCACGGGGTTGTGTTGCCATGGGAACCATGGGGTTGTGTTGCCATGGTAACCATGGCGTTTATTTACCATGGTAACGATGGGTTTGGGTTGCCATGGCAACCACGGGGTTGTGTTGCCATGGGAACCATGGGGTTGTGTTGCCATGGTAACCATGCTTTTGTGTTGCCATGGTAACCATGGGGTAGCGTTGCCATGGTAACCATGCGGTTGTGTTGCCATGGTAACCATGGGGTTGGGTTGCCATGGCAACCACGGCGTTGTGTTGCCATGGGAACCATGGCGTTTAGTTGCCATAGTAACTATGGTGTTCTGTTGCTATGGTAACCATGGGGTAGTGTTGCCATCCAACCATGGGGTTGTGTTGCCATGGTAACTATGGGGTTTGGTTACTATGGAAACTATGGGGTTTAGTTGCCATGGTAACCATGGGGTAGTGTTGCCATGGTAACCATGCGGTTGTGTTGCCATGGTAACCATGGGGTTTGGTTGCTATGGTTAGCATGGGGTTCTGTTGCCATCGTAACCATGGGGTTGTGTTGCCATGGCAACCATGGGGTTGTGTTGCCATGGAAACCATGGCGTTTAGTTGCCATAGCAACTATGGGGTTCTGTTGCCATGGTAACCATGGGGTAGTGTTGCCATGGCAACCATGGGGTTGTGTTGCCATGGTAACCATGGGGTAGTGTTGCCATGGCAACCATGGGGTTGTGTTGCCGTGGTAACGATGGGGTTGGGTTGCCATGGCAACCACGGGGTTGTGTTGCCATGGGAACCATGGGGTTGTGTTGCCATGGTAACCATGGCGTTTATTTGCCATGGTAACGATGGGTTTGGGTTGCCATGGCAACCACGGGGTTGTGTTGCCATGGGAACCATGGGGTTGTGTTGCCATTGTAACTATGGGGTTGGGTTGCTATGGAAAGTATGGGGTTTAGTTGCCATGGCAACCATGGGGTTGAGATGCCGTGGTAACCATGCAGTTGCGTTGCCATGGTAACCATGCGGTTGTGTTTTTGTGGTAACCATGCGGTTGTGTTGCCATGGCAACCACGGGGTTTGGTTGCTATGGTAACGATGGCGTTCTGTTGCCATGGTAACCATGGGGTTGTGTTGCCATGGGAACCATGGGGTAGTGTTGCCATGGCAACTATGAAGTTCTGTTGCCATGGTAACCATGGGGTAGTGTTGCCATGGCAACCATGGGGTTGTGTTGCCATGGTAACTATGGGGTTGGGTTGCAATGTTTATCAGGCGGTTGTGTTGCCATGGTAACCATGGGGTTGGGTTGCCATGGTAACCATGGGGTTGGGTTTCCATGGCAACCACGGGGTTTGGTTGCTATGGGAACCATGGCGTTCTGTTGCCATGGTAACCATGGGGTTGTGTTGCCATGGTAACGATGGGGTTCAGTCGCCATGGCAACTATGGGGTTCTGTTGCCATGGTAACCATGGGGTAGTGTTGCCATGGCAACCATGGGGTTGTGTTGCCATGGTAACTATGCGGTTGGGTTGCAATGGTTATCAGGCGGTTGTGTTGCCATGGCAACCATGCGGTTGTGTTGCCTTGGTAACCATGGGGTAGCGTTTCCATTTTAACCATGCGGCTGTGTTGCCATGGTAACCGTGGTGTTGGGTTGCCATGGCAACCGTGGGGTTGTGTTGCCATGGTAACGATGGGGTTGGGTTGCCATGGAAACCATGGAGTTTAGTTGCCATGGCAAACATGGTGTTTTGTTGCCATGGTAACGATGGGGTTCGGTTGCCATGGCAACCATGGTGTTGTGTTGCCATGGTAACTATGTGGTTGGGTTGCTATGGCAACTATGGTGTTTAGTTGCCATTGCAACCATGTGGTTGAGATGCCGTGGTAACCATGCGGTTGTGTTGCCATGGGAACCATGGGGTAGTGTTGCCATGGCAACCATGGGGTTGTGTTGCAATGGTAACCATGCGGTTGTGTTGCCATGGTAACCATGGGGTTGGGTTGCCATGGCAACCACGGGGTTTGGTTGCTATGGTAACCATGGCGTTCTGTTGCCATGGTAACCATGGGGTTGTGTTGCCATGGTAACCATGGGGTTCTGTTGCCATGGTAACCATGGGGTAGTGTTGCCATGGCAACCATGGGGTTGTGTTGCCATGGTAAGGATGGGGTTGGGTTGCAATGGTTATCAGGCGGTTCTTTTGGAATGGCAACCATGGGGTAGTGTTGCCAAGGTAACCATGCAGTTGTGTTGCCATGGTAACCATGGGGTACTGTTGCCATGGTAACCATGAGGTTGGGTTGCCATGGCAACCATGGGGTTGTGTTGCCATGGTAACCATGGCGTTTATTTTCCATGGCAACTATGGGGTTCTGTTGCCATGGTAACCATGGGGTAGTGTTGCCATGGCAACCATGGGGTTGTGTTGCCATGGTAACGATGGGGTTGGGTTGCCATGCCAACTACGCGGTTTGGTTGCTATGGTAACCATGGGGTTCTGTTGCCATGGTAACCATGGGGTAGTGTTGCCATGGCAACCATGGGGTTGTGTTGCCATGGTAAGTATGGGGTTGGGTTGCAATGGTTATCAGGCGGTTCTTTTGGAATGGCAACCATGGGGTAGTGTTGCCATGGTAACCATGCAGTTGTGTTGCCATGGTAACCATGGGGTAGTGTTGCCATGGTAACCATGGGGTTGGGTTGCCATGGCAACCATGGGGTTGTGTTGCCATGGTAACGATGGGGTTTGGTTGCCATGGAAACCACGGGGTTGTGTTGCCATGAGATCCATGGGGTTGTGCTGCCATGGTAACCATGGAGTTTAGTTGCCATGGCAACTATGGGATACTGTTGCCATGGCAACCATGGGGTTGTGTTGCCATGGTAACCATGGCGTTTAGTTTCCATGGGAACTATGGGGTTCTGTTGCCATGGTAACCATGGGGTAGTGTTGCCATGGCAACCATGGGGTTGTGTTGCCATGGTAACTATGGGGTTGGGTTGCAATGGTTATCAGGCGGTTCTTTTGCAATGGAAACCATGGGGTAGTGTTGCCATGGTAACCATGCGGTTGTGTTGCCATGGTAACCATGGGTAGCGTTGCCATGGTAACCATGCGGTTGTGTTGCCATGGTAACCATGCGGTTGTGTTGCCATGGGAACCATGGGGTAGTGTTGCAATGGTAACCATGCGGTTGTGTTGCCATGGTAACCAAGGGGTTGGGTTGCCATGGCAACCACGGGGTTTGGTTGCTATGGTAACCATGGCGTTCTGTTGCCATGGTAACCATGGGGTTGTGTTGCCATGGTAACCATGGGGTTCTGTTGCCATGGTAACCATGGGGTTGGGTTGCCATGGAAACCATGGGGTTGTGTTGCCATGGTAACCATGGCGTTTAGTTGCCATGGTAACGATGGGGATGGGTTGCCATGGAAACCACGGGGTTGTGTTGCCATGAGAACCATCGGGTTGTGTTGCCATGGTAACCATGGAGTTTAGTTGCCATGGCAACTATGGGATTCTGTTGCCATGGTAACCATGGGGTAGTGTTGCCATGGCAACCATGCGGTTCTGTTGCCATGGTAACCATGGGGTTGGGTTGCCATGGTAACCATGGGGTTGGGTTGCCATGGCAACCACGGGGTTTGGTTGCTATGGTAACCATGGCATTCTGTTGCCATGGTAACCATGCGGTTGTGTTGCCATGGTAACGATGGGGTTGAGTTGCCATGGCAACTATGGGGTTCTGTTGCCATGGTAACCATGGGGTAGTGTTGCCATGGCAACCATGGGGTTGTGTTGCCATGGTAACTATGGGGTTGTGTTGCAATGGTTATCAGGCCGTTGTGTTGCCATGGCAACCATGCGGTTGTGTTGCCTTCGTAACCATGGGGTAGCGTTTCCATTGTAACCATGCGGCTGTGTTGCCATGGTAACCGTGGTGTTGGGTTGCCATGGCAACCGTGGGGTTGTGTTGCCCTGGTAACGATGGGGTTGGGTTGCCATGGAAACCACGGGGTTGTGTTGCCATGAGAACCATGGGGTTGTGTTGCCATGGTAACTATGGAGTTTAGTTGCCATGGCAACTATGGGATACTGTTGCCATGGTAACCATGGGGTAGTGTTGCCATGGCAAACATGGGGTTGTGTTGCCATGGTAACGATGGGGTTCGGTTGCCATGGCAACCATGGGGTTGTGTTGCCATGGTAACTATGGGGTCAGGTTGCTATGGCAACTATGGGGTTTAGTTGCCATGGCAACCATGCGGTTGAGATGCCGTGGTAACCATGCGGTTGTGTTGCCATGGGAACCATGGGGTAGTGTTGCAATGGTAACCATGCGGTTGTGTTGCCATGGTAACCAAGGGGTTGGGTTGCCATGGCAACCACGGGGTTTGGTTGCTATGGTAACCATGGCGTTCTGTTGCCATGGTAACCATGGGGTTGTGTTGCCATGGTAACCATGGGGTTCTGTTGCCATGGTAACCATGGGGTAGTGTTGCCATGGCAACCATGGGGTTGTGTTGCCATGGTAAGGATGGGGTTGGGCTGCAATGGTTATCAGGCGGTTCTTTTGGAATGGCAACCATGGGGTAGTGTTTCCAAGGTAACCATGCAGTTGTGTTGCCATGGTAACCATGGGGTAGTGTTACCATGGTAACCATGGGGTTGGGTTGCCATGGCAACCATGGGGTTGTGTTGCCATGGTAACCATGGCGTTTATTTTCCATGGCAACTATGGGGTTCTGTTGCCATGGTAACCATGGGGTAGTGTTGCCATGGCAACCATGGGGTTGTGTTGCCATGGTAACGATGGGGTTGGGTTGCCATGCCAACTACGCGGTTTGGTTGCTATGGTAACCATGGGGTTCTGTTCCATGGTAACCATGGGGTAGTGTTGCCATGGCAACCATGGGATTGTGTTGCCATGGTAACTATGGGGTTGGGTTGCAATGGTTATCAGGCGGTTCTTTTGGAATGGCAACCATGGGGTAGTGTTGCCATGGTAACCATGCAGTTGTGTTGCCATGGTAACCATTAGGTAGTGTTGCCATGGTAACCATGGGGTTGGGTTGCCATGGCAACCATGGGGTTGTGTTGCCATGGTAACCATGGCGTTTAGTTTCCATGGCAACTATTGGGTTCTGTTGCCATGGTAACCATGGGGTAGTGTTGCCATGGCAACCATGCGGTTGTGTTGCCATGGTAACCATGGGGTTGGGTTGCCATGGCAACCACGCGGTTTGGTTGCTATGGTAACCATGGGGTTTTCTTGCCATGGTAACCATGGGGTTGGGTTGCCATGGTAACCATGGCGTTTAGTTGCCATGGCAACTATGGGGTTCTGTTGCCATGGTAACCATGGGGTAGTGTTGCCATGGCAACCATGGGGTTGTGTTGCCATGGTTACCATGGGGTTGGGTTGCAATGGTTATCAGGCGGTTCTTTTGGAATGGCAACCATGGGGTAGTGTTGCCATGGTAACCGTGCAGTTGTGTTGCCATGGTAACCATGGGGTAGTGTTGCCATGGCAACCATGGGGTTGTGTTGCCATCCAACCATGGGGTAGTGTTGCCATGGCAACTATGGGGTTCTGTTGCCATGGTAACCATGGGGTAGTGTTGCCATCCAACCATGGGGTTGTGTTGCCATGGTAACTATGGGGTTTGGTTACTATGGAAACTATGGGGTTTAGTTGCCATGGTAACCATGGGGTAGTGTTGCCATGGTAACCATGCGGTTGTGTTGCCATGGTAACTATGGAGTTTAGTTGCCATGGCAACTATGGGATACTGTTGCCATGGTAACCATGGGGTAGTGTTGCCATGGCAAACATGGGGTTGTGTTGCCATGGTAACGATGGGGTTCGGTTGCCATGGCAACCATGGGGTTGTGTTGCCATGGTAACTATGGGGTCAGGTTGCTATGGCAACTATGGTGTTTAGTTGCCATGGCAACCATGCGGTTGAGATGCCGTGGTAACCATGCGGTTGTGTTGCCATGGGAACCATGGGGTAGTGTTGCAATGGTAACCATGCGGTTGTGTTGCCATGTTAACCAAGGGGTTGGGTTGCCATGGCAACCACGGGGTTTGGTTGCTATGGTAACCATGGCGTTCTGTTGCCATGGTAACCATGGGGTTGTGTTGCCATGGTAACCATGGGGTTCTGTTGCCATGGTAACCATGGGGTAGTGTTGCCATGGCAACCATGGGGTTGTGTTGCCATGGTAAGGATGGGGTTGGGCTGCAATGGTTATCAGGCGGTTCTTTTGGAATGGCAACCATGGGGTAGTGTTTCCAAGGTAACCATGCAGTTGTGTTGCCATGGTAACCATGGGGTAGTGTTACCATGGTAACCATGGGGTTGGGTTGCCATGGCAACCATGGGGTTGTGTTGCCATGGTAACCATGGCGTTTATTTTCCATGGCAACTATGGGGTTCTGTTGCCATGGTAACCATGGGGTAGTGTTGCCATGGCAACCATGGGGTTGTGTTGCCATGGTAACGATGGGGTTGGGTTGCCATGCCAACTACGCGGTTTGGTTGCTATGGTAACCATGGGGTTCTGTTCCATGGTAACCATGGGGTAGTGTTGCCATGGCAACCATGGGATTGTGTTGCCATGGTAACTATGGGGTTGGGTTGCAATGGTTATCAGGCGGTTCTTTTGGAATGGCAACCATGGGGTAGTGTTGCCATGGTAACCATGCAGTTGTGTTGCCATGGTAACCATTAGGTAGTGTTGCCATGGTAACCATGGGGTTGGGTTGCCATGGCAACCATGGGGTTGTGTTGCCATGGTAACCATGGCGTTTAGTTTCCATGGCAACTATTGGGTTCTGTTGCCATGGTAACCATGGGGTAGTGTTGCCATGGCAACCATGCGGTTGTGTTGCCATGGTAACCATGGGGTTGGGTTGCCATGGCAACCACGCGGTTTGGTTGCTATGGTAACCATGGGGTTTTCTTGCCATGGTAACCATGGGGTTGGGTTGCCATGGTAACCATGGCGTTTAGTTGCCATGGCAACTATGGGGTTCTGTTGCCATGGTAACCATGGGGTAGTGTTGCCATGGCAACCATGGGGTTGTGTTGCCATGGTTACCATGGGGTTGGGTTGCAATGGTTATCAGGCGGTTCTTTTGGAATGGCAACCATGGGGTAGTGTTGCCATGGTAACCGTGCAGTTGTGTTGCCATGGTAACCATGGGGTAGTGTTGCCATGGCAACCATGGGGTTGTGTTGCCATCCAACCATGGGGTAGTGTTGCCATGGCAACTATGGGGTTCTGTTGCCATGGTAACCATGGGGTAGTGTTGCCATCCAACCATGGGGTTGTGTTGCCATGGTAACTATGGGGTTTGGTTACTATGGAAACTATGGGGTTTAGTTGCCATGGTAACCATGGGGTAGTGTTGCCATGGTAACCATGCGGTTGTGTTGCCATGGTAACCATGGGGTTTGGTTGCTATGGTTAGCATGGGGTTCTGTTGCCATCGTAACCATGGGGTTGTGTTGCCATGGCAACCATGGGGTTGTGTTGCCATGGTAACCATGGCGTTTAGTTGCCATAGCAACTATGGGGTTCTGTTGCCATGGTAACCATGGGGTAGTGTTGCCATAACAACCATGGGGTTGTGTTGCCATGGTAACCATGGGGTAGTGTTGCCATGGCAACCATGGGGTTGTGTTGCCGTGGTAACGATGGGGTTGGGTTGCCATGGCAACCACGGCGTTGTGTTGCCATGGGAACCATGGCGTTTATTTGCCATAGTAACTATGGGGTTCTGTTGCTATGGTAACCATGGGGTAGTGTTGCCATCCAACCATGGGGTTGTGTTGCCATGGTAACTATGGGGTTTGGTTACTATGGAAACTATGGGGTTTAGTTGCCATGGTAACCATGGGGTAGTGTTGCCATGGTAACCATGCGGTTGTGTTGCCATGGTAACCATGGGGTTTGGTTGCTATGGTTAGCATGGGGTTCTGTTGCCATCGTAACCATGGGATTGTGTTGCCATGGCAACCATGGGGTTGTGTTGCCATGGTAACCATGGCGTTTAGTTGCCATAGCAACTATGGGGTTCTGTTGCCATGGTAACCATGGGGTAGTGTTGCCATGGCAACCATGGGGTTGTGTTGCCATGGCAACCATGGGGTAGTGTTGCCATGGCAACCATGGGGTTGTGTTGCCGTGGTAACGATGGGGTTGGGTTGCCATGGCAACCACGGGGTTGTGTTGCCATGGGAACCATGGGGTTGTGTTGCCATGGTAACCATGGCGTTTATTTGCCATGGTAACGATGGGTTTGGGTTGCCATGGCAACCACGGGGTTGTGTTGCCATGGGAACCATGGGGTTGTGTTGCCATTGTAACTATGGGGTTGGGTTGCTATGGAAAGTATGGGGTTTAGTTGCCATGGCAACCATGGGGTTGAGATGCCGTGGTAACCATGCAGTTGCGTTGCCATGGTAACCATGCGGTTGTGTTGTTGTGGTAACCATGCGGTTGTGTTGCCATGGCAACCACGGGGTTTGGTTGCTATGGTAACCATGGCGTTCTGTTGCCATGGTAACCATGGGGTTGTGTTGCCATGGTAACCATGGGGTAGTGTTGCCATGGCAACCATGGGGTTGTGTTGCCATGGTAACTATGGGGTTGGGTTGCAATGTTTATCAGGCGGTTGTGTTGCCATGGTAACCATGGGGTTGGGTTGCCATGGTAACCATGGGGTTGGGTTTCCATGGCAACCACGGGGTTTGGTTGCTATGGGAACCATGGCGTTCTGTTGCCAAGGTAACCATGGGGTTGTGTTGCCATGGTAACGATGGGGTTCTGTTGCCATGGCAACTCTGGGGTTCTGTTGCCATGGTAACCATGGGGTAGTGTTGCCATGGCAACCATGGGGTTGTGTTGCCATGGTAACTATGCGGTTAGGTTGCAATGGTTATCAGGCGGTTGTGTTGCCATGGCAACCATGCGGTTGTGTTGCCTTGGTAACCATGGGGTAGCGTTTCCATTTTAACCATGCGGCTGTGTTGCCATGGTAACCGTGGTGTTGGGTTGCCATGGCAACCGTGGGGTTGTGTTGCCATGGTAACGATGGGGTTGGGTTGCCATGGAAACCATGGAGTTTAGTTGCCATGGCAAACATGGTGTTTTGTTGCCATGGTAACGATGGGGTTCGGTTGCCATGGCAACCATGGTGTTGTGTTGCCATGGTAACTATGTGGTTGGGTTGCTATGGCAACTATGGTGTTTAGTTGCCATTGCAACCATGTGGTTGAGATGCCGTGGTAACCATGCGGTTGTGTTGCCATGGGAACCATGGGGTAGTGTTGCCATGGCAACCATGGGGTTGTGTTGCAATGGTAACCATGCGGTTGTGTTGCCATGGTAACCATGGGGTTGGGTTGCCATGGCAACCACGGGGTTTGGTTGCTATGGTAACCATGGCGTTCTGTTGCCATGGTAACCATGCGGTTGGCTTGCCATGGTAACCATGGGGTTCTGTTGCCATGGTAACAATGGGGTTCTGTTGCCATGGTAACCATGGGCTAGTGTTGCCATGGCAACCATGGGGTTGTGTTGCCATGGTAACCATGGGGTAGTGTTGCCATGGCAACCATGGGGTTGTGTTGCCGTGGTAACGATGGGGTTGGGTTGCCATGGCAACCACGGGGTTGTGTTGCCATGGGAACCATGGGGTTGGGTTGCCATGGTAACCATGGGGTTGGGTTGCCATGGCAACCACGGGGTTTGGTTGCTATGGTAACCATGGGGTTCTGTTGCCATGGTAACCATGGGGTTGTGTTGCCATGGTAACGATGGGGTTGAGTTGCCATGGCAACTATGGGGTTCTGTTGCCATGGTAACCATGGGGTAGTGTTGCCATGGCAACCATGGGGTTGTGTTGCCATGGTAACTATGCGGTTGGGTTGCAATGGTTATCAGGCGGTTGTGTTGCCATGGCAACCATGCGGTTGTGTTGCCTTGGTAACCATGGGGTAGCGTTTCCATTGTAACCATGCGGCTGTGTTGCCATGGTAACCGTGGTGTTGGGTTGCCATGGCAACCGTGGGGTTGTGTTGCCATGGTAACCGTGGGGTTTGGTTGCTATGGTTAGCATGGGGTTCTGTTGCCATGGTAACCATGGGGTAGTGTTGCCATGGCAACCATGGGGTTGTGTTGCCATGGTAAGTATGGGGTTGGGTTGCAATGGTTATCAGGCGGTTCTTTTGGAATGGCAATCATGGGGTAGTGTTGCCATGGTAACCATGCGGTTGTGTTGCCATGGTAACCATGGGGTTGGGTTGCCATGGCAACCACGGCGTTTGGTTGCTATGGTAACCATGGCGTTCTGTTGCCATGGTAACCATGGGGTTTGGTTGCCATCGTAACCATGGGGCAGCGTTGCCATGGTAACCATGCGGTTGTGTTGCCATGGTAACCATGGGGTAGTGTTGCCATGGCAACCATGGGGTTGTGTTGCCGTGGTAACGATGGGGTTGGCTTGCCATGGCAACCACGGGGTTGTGTTGCCATGGGAACCATGGGGTTGTGTTGCCATGGTAACCATGGCGTTTATTTACCATGGTAACGATGGGTTTGGGTTGCCATGGCAACCACGGGGTTGTGTTGCCATGGGAACCATGGGGTTGTGTTGCCATGGTAACCATGCGTTTGTGTTGCCATGGTAACCATGGGGTAGCGTTGCCATGGTAAACATGCGGTTGTGTTGCCATGGTAACCATGGGGTTGGGTTGCCATGGCAACCACGGCGTTGTGTTGCCATGGGAACCATGGCGTTTAGTTGCCATAGTAACTATGGTGTTCTGTTGCTATGGTAACCATGGGGTAGTGTTGCCATCCAACCATGGGGTTGTGTTGCCATGGTAACTATGGGGTTTGGTTACTATGGAAACTATGGGGTTTAGTTGCCATGGTAACCATGGGGTAGTGTTGCCATGGTAACCATGCGGTTGTGTTGCCATGGTAACCATGGGGTTTGGTTGCTATGGTTAGCATGGGGTTCTGTTGCCATGGAAACCATGGCGTTTAGTTGCCATAGCAACTATGGGGTTCTGTTGCCATGGTAACCATGGGGTAGTGTTGCCATGGCAACCATGGGGTTGTGTTGCCATGGTAACCATGGGGTAGTGTTGCCATGGCAACCATGGGGTTGTGTTGCCGTGGTAACGATGGGGTTGGGTTGCCATGGCAACCACGGGGTTGTGTTGCCATGGGAACCATGGGGTTGTGTTGCCATTGTAACTATGGGGTTGGGTTGCTATGGAAAGTATGGGGTTTAGTTGCCATGGCAACCATGGGGTTGAGATGCCGTGGTAACCATGCAGTTGCGTTGCCATGGTAACCATGCGGTTGTGTTGTTGTGGTAACCATGCGGTTGTGTTGCCATGGCAACCACGGGGTTTGGTTGCTATGGTAACGATGGCGTTCTGTTGCCATGGTAACCATGGGGTTGTGTTGCCATGGGAACCATGGGGTAGTGTTGCCATGGCAACTATGAAGTTCTGTTGCCATGGTAACCATGGGGTAGTGTTGCCATGGCAACCATGGGGTTGTGTTGCCATGGTAACTATGGGGTTGGGTTGCAATGTTTATCAGGCGGTTGTGTTGCCATGGTAACCATGGGGTTGGGTTGCCATGGTAACCATGGGGTTGGGTTTCCATGGCAACCACGGGGTTTGGTTGCTATGGGAACCATGGCGTTCTGTTGCCATGGTAACCATGGGGTTGTGTTGCCATGGTAACGATGGGGTTCAGTCGCCATGGCAACTATGGGGTTCTGTTGCCATGGTAACCATGGGGTAGTGTTGCCATGGCAACCATGGGGTTGTGTTGCCATGGTAACTATGCGGTTGGGTTGCAATGGTTATCAGGCGGTTGTGTTGCCATGGCAACCATGCGGTTGTGTTGCCTTGGTAACCATGGGGTAGCGTTTCCATTTTAACCATGCGGCTGTGTTGCCATGGTAACCGTGGTGTTGGGTTGCCATGGCAACCGTGGGGTTGTGTTGCCATGGTAACGATGGGGTTGGGTTGCCATGGAAACCATGGAGTTTAGTTGCCATGGCAAACATGGTGTTTTGTTGCCATGGTAACGATGGGGTTCGGTTGCCATGGCAACCATGGTGTTGTGTTGCCATGGTAACTATGTGGTTGGGTTGCTATGGCAACTATGGTGTTTAGTTGCCATTGCAACCATGTGGTTGAGATGCCGTGGTAACCATGCGGTTGTGTTGCCATGGGAACCATGGGGTAGTGTTTCCATGGCAACCATGGGGTTGTGTTGCAATGGTAACCATGCGGTTGTGTTGCCATGGTAACCATGGGGTTGGGTTGCCATGGCAACCACGGGGTTTGGTTGCTATGGTAACCATGGCGTTCTGTTGCCATGGTAACCATGGGGTTGTGTTGCCATGGTAACCATGGGGTTCTGTTGCCATGGTAACCATGGGGTAGTGTTGCCATGGCAACCATGGGGTTGTGTTGCCATGGTAAGGATGGGGTTGGGTTGCAATGGTTATCAGGCGGTTCTTTTGGAATGGCAACCATGGGGTAGTGTTGCCAAGGTAACCATGCAGTTGTGTTGCCATGGTAACCATGGGGTACTGTTGCCATGGTAACCATGAGGTTGGGTTGCCATGGCAACCATGGGGTTGTGTTGCCATGGTAACCATGGCGTTTATTTTCCATGGCAACTATGGGGTTCTGTTGCCATGGTAACCATGGGGTAGTGTTGCCATGGCAACCATGGGGTTGTGTTGCCATGGTAACGATGGGGTTGGGTTGCCATGCCAACTACGCGGTTTGGTTGCTATGGTAACCATGGGGTTCTGTTGCCATGGTAACCATGGGGTAGTGTTGCCATGGCAACCATGGGGTTGTGTTGCCATGGTAAGTATGGGGTTGGGTTGCAATGGTTATCAGGCGGTTCTTTTGGAATGGCAACCATGGGGTAGTGTTGCCATGGTAACCATGCAGTTGTGTTGCCATGGTAACCATGGGGTAGTGTTGCCATGGTAACCATGGGGTTGGGTTGCCATGGCAACCATGGGGTTGTGTTGCCATGGTAACGATGGGGTTTGGTTGCCATGGAAACCACGGGGTTGTGTTGCCATGAGATCCATGGGGTTGTGCTGCCATGGTAACCATGGAGTTTAGTTGCCATGGCAACTATGGGATACTGTTGCCATGGCAACCATGGGGTTGTGTTGCCATGGTAACCATGGCGTTTAGTTTCCATGGGAACTATGGGGTTCTGTTGCCATGGTAACCATGGGGTAGTGTTGCCATGGCAACCATGGGGTTGTGTTGCCATGGTAACTATGGGGTTGGGTTGCAATGGTTATCAGGCGGTTCTTTTGCAATGGAAACCATGGGGTAGTGTTGCCATGGTAACCATGCGGTTGTGTTGCCATGGTAACCATGGGTAGCGTTGCCATGGTAACCATGCGGTTGTGTTGCCATGGTAATCATGGGGTTGGGTTGCCATGGCAACCACGGCGTTGTGTTGCCATGGGAACCATGGCGTTTAGTTGCCATGGCAACTATGGGGTTCTGTTGCCATGGTAACCATGGCGTTTAGTTGCCATGGCAACCATGCGGTTGTGTTGCCTTGGTAACCATGGGGTAGCGTTTCCATTGTAACCATGCGGTTGTGTTGCCATGGTAACCATGGGGTTGGGTTGCCATGGCAACCATGGGGTTGTGTTGCCATGGTAACCATGGCGTTTAGTTGCCATGGTAACGATGGGGATGGGTTGCCATGGAAACCACGGGGTTGTGTTGCCATGAGAACCATCGGGTTGTGTTGCCATGGTAACCATGGAGTTTAGTTGCCATGGCAACTATGGGATTCTGTTGCCATGGTAACCATGGGGTAGTGTTGCCATGGCAACCATGCGGTTCTGTTGCCATGGTAACCATGGGGTTGGGTTGCCATGGTAACCATGGGGTTGGGTTGCCATGGCAACCACGGGGTTTGGTTGCTATGGTAACCATGGCATTCTGTTGCCATGGTAACCATGCGGTTGTGTTGCCATGGTAACGATGGGGTTGAGTTGCCATGGCAACTATGGGGTTCTGTTGCCATGGTAACCATGGGGTAGTGTTGCCATGGCAACCATGGGGTTGTGTTGCCATGGTAACTATGGGGTTGTGTTGCAATGGTTATCAGGCCGTTGTGTTGCCATGGCAACCATGCGGTTGTGTTGCCTTCGTAACCATGGGGTAGCGTTTCCATTGTAACCATGCGGCTGTGTTGCCATGGTAACCGTGGTGTTGGGTTGCCATGGCAACCGTGGGGTTGTGTTGCCCTGGTAACGATGGGGTTGGGTTGCCATGGAAACCACGGGGTTGTGTTGCCATGAGAACCATGGGGTTGTGTTGCCATGGTAACTATGGAGTTTAGTTGCCATGGCAACTATGGGATACTGTTGCCATGGTAACCATGGGGTAGTGTTGCCATGGCAAACATGGGGTTGTGTTGCCATGGTAACGATGGGGTTCGGTTGCCATGGCAACCATGGGGTTGTGTTGCCATGGTAACTATGGGGTCAGGTTGCTATGGCAACTATGGGGTTTAGTTGCCATGGCAACCATGCGGTTGAGATGCCGTGGTAACCATGCGGTTGTGTTGCCATGGGAACCATGGGGTAGTGTTGCAATGGTAACCATGCGGTTGTGTTGCCATGGTAACCAAGGGGTTGGGTTGCCATGGCAACCACGGGGTTTGGTTGCTATGGTAACCATGGCGTTCTGTTGCCATGGTAACCATGGGGTTGTGTTGCCATGGTAACCATGGGGTTCTGTTGCCATGGTAACCATGGGGTAGTGTTGCCATGGCAACCATGGGGTTGTGTTGCCATGGTAAGGATGGGGTTGGGCTGCAATGGTTATCAGGCGGTTCTTTTGGAATGGCAACCATGGGGTAGTGTTTCCAAGGTAACCATGCAGTTGTGTTGCCATGGTAACCATGGGGTAGTGTTACCATGGTAACCATGGGGTTGGGTTGCCATGGCAACCATGGGGTTGTGTTGCCATGGTAACCATGGCGTTTATTTTCCATGGCAACTATGGGGTTCTGTTGCCATGGTAACCATGGGGTAGTGTTGCCATGGCAACCATGGGGTTGTGTTGCCATGGTAACGATGGGGTTGGGTTGCCATGCCAACTACGCGGTTTGGTTGCTATGGTAACCATGGGGTTCTGTTCCATGGTAACCATGGGGTAGTGTTGCCATGGCAACCATGGGATTGTGTTGCCATGGTAACTATGGGGTTGGGTTGCAATGGTTATCAGGCGGTTCTTTTGGAATGGCAACCATGGGGTAGTGT